>NC_081527.1:1045000-1257500 GCF_030273125.1 Centropristis striata | reverse complement strand
TTTTAGTGGTTTGGAGGTGGTTTCTAGTGGTCTGGAGATGGTTTCTAGTGGTCTGGAGGTGGTTTCTAGTGGTCTGGAGATGGTTTTTAGTGGTCTGGAGGTGGTTTCTAGTGGTCTGGAGATGGTTTTTATTGGTCTGGAGGTGGTTTCTAGTGGTCTGGAGATGGTTTCTAGTGGTCTGGAGGTGATTTCTAGTGGTCTGGAGGTGGTTTCTAGTGGTCTGGAGGTGATTTCTAGTGGTCTGGAGATGGTTTTTAGTGGTCTGGAGGTGGTTTCTAGTGGTCTGGAGGTGGTTTCTAGTGGTCTGGAGGTGGTTTCTAGTGGTCTGGAGATGGTTTTTAGTGGTCTGGAGGTGGTTTCTAGTGGTCTGGAGATGGTTTCTAGTGGTCTGGAGGTGGTTTCTAGTGGTCTGGAGATGGTTTCTAGTGGTCTGGAGGTGGTTTTTAATGGTCTGGAGGTGGTTTCTAATGGTCTGGAGATGGTTTCTAGTGGTCTGGAGGTGGTTTCTAGTGGTCTGGAGGTGGTTTATAGTGGTCTGGAGATGGTTTCTAGGGTCTGGAGATGGTTTCTAGTGGTCTGGAGATGGTTTCTAGTGGTCTGGAGATGGTTTCTAGTGGTCTGGAGATGGTTTCTAGGGTCTGGAGATGGTTTCTAGTGGTCTGGAGATGGTTTCTAGGGTCTGGAGGTGGTTTCTAGGGTCTGGAGATGGTTTCTAGTGGTCTGGAGATGGTTTCTAAGGTCTGGAGATGGTTTTTAGTGGTCTGGAGGTGGTTTCTAGTGGTCTGGAGGTGGTTTCTAGTGGTCTCCCAGTGTGTGAGGAGACTTGGATGCTTGCTGGCCTCTGGTCACTCTGTTTTCCTGTTCTTATAGAATGTAAACAGTTGTTTTGAAGAATATAAATGTGAGTTAAAGTGATGGATTACAGTGATCAGTGAACAGCACGGCCCTGACAGAGATCTGTTGGAGATAATGGGAAGCTAAACAACAGACTGAGAGAAAAACATCAGCAGCTTTACACTTTGTCTTCTGGCAACAAGGGGACAAAGTAAAACTGTCCTTTAAGACGGACATTCTCAACCTCCAAATGGGGTTGCAAGATTTTGTGTCTTTTTTTTGGATCATTTTGTGTCTTTTCTGGTCATTTTGTGTCTTTTTTTGGTCATTTTATGTCTTTTTTTAATCATGTTGTGTATTTGGTCATTTTGTTTCTTTTCTGGGCCATTTTGTGTCTTTTTTCGACCATTTTGTGGTCATTTTTGTTAGTTTGTGGTCAATTTCAGTCCTTTTTTTGCTTAATTTTATGTAATTTTTGGCCATTTTCTGTCTTTTTTGATCATTTTGTGTCATTTTCTGTCTTTTTTGGGTAATTTTGTGTCTTTTCTGACAAATCCCAAAGTATCAAGTTCTTACTTTGTGTTTGTTGTGTTCCAGTGGATGTAGTTCAGATAACAGAGCTACTGATTACCATACCAGAGAAGGATGACATGACTATAGCTGATCGTATAATAATGTAGTGAATATTCCTCCTGGTGTACCTTTGGCCTTCCATTAGAGACGTAGTACCCCAGCATGGTGGAGGTTTGAAGCTCGTCCCTGACCATGGTGTTGGTTTGAAGCTCGTCCCTGACCATGGTGTTGGTTTGAAGCTCGTCCCTGACCATGGTGTTGGTTTGAAGCTCGTCCCTGACCATGGTGGAGGTTTGAAGCTCGTCCCTGACCATGGTGTTGGTTTGAAGCTCGTCCCTGACCATGGTGGAGGTTTGAAGCTCGTCCCTGACCATGGTGTTGGTTTGAAGCTCGTCCCTGACCATGGACTGTTTGTCTGGTTGCTAGAAGGTTAAATGAGCATCTGCTGCTCTCCAAACATCTGGAGCCATCAGCTGTTAGAGCCATTACTGTTTATTAACAGGAGCTCACAATGTCACCTGTCCACACAATTAATAACAGGGGCTACAACAGGGGGCTCAAACTCACGGCCCGCGGGCCAGTTGCGGCCCTCGTGATGGTATTTAGTGGCCCCCACCTCAATATGTGTCTTTTTTTGGTGGTAATTTTGTGTCTTTTTTGGGTAATTTTTTGTCTTTTTCTAATAATTTTGTGTCTTTTTTATTAGTAATTTTGTGTACTTCTTAAGTTATTTAGTTTTTCTTCTGTCATTTTGTCTTTTTTAATAATTTTGTCTTTTTTTGGTCATTTTGTGTCTTTTTTGGTCGTTTTGTGTCTTTTTTAAAGTAATTTAGTATTTTTTCAGTCATTTTGTTTTTTTTATATACATTTTGTGTCTTTTTTTGGTAATTTTGTGTCTTTTTCTAATAATTTTGCGTCTTTTTCTAATAATTTTGTGTCTTTTTTATTAATAATTTTTTGGGTCATTTTCTGTATTTTTTTGGTCATTTTGTGTCTTTTTTGAGTAATTTAGTAATTTAAGTAATCAACCTATCCGGGCCGTCCCAGGTGATCCAAACCATCCAAACACACTGTTGTTTACAGCGTTCAGTTAGCATTAGCTGACAATTACAGTTGTTTTAATCACAAAAGGCTTAAATGTGCCGAACAGTCTGAATTACTTCCTGTCACCAAACACATGCTGCTTTCAAAATAAGAGCACAGTGTGTTAACAGAATCCACCACAGAATTTATAAGAAGACTGTCAAAATAAGATGCCTTAAATAAAATATAAAATATACACTGCGAGAAGCCACTAAATTTGGGCTTTTTATGGAAGCTAACAGCAGCACCGTAACAAGTAGGATAACAAAGATTCTATGTCGCGGTATCTCCTGACTGAACATGTAATGTGAGGTATTTGCTCTCAATTTAGCTCTTAAAGTGCACCAGATAGATGCATTTTACAAAATGTTTTTTGTGTATTTTACAAAAATACACAAAAAACTGACAAATACAAAAAAACACATGTAAAAACACATGTAAAAACACACCAAAAAAATCACAAAAAATTACAAAAACACACATAAAACACACAAAAAAATTACAAAAAACCTACATAAAAAATACATAAAAACACAAAAATACATAAAAAATGTCAAAAAATAAAAAATAAAAAAAAACGTAAAAAAACGTAAAAACACAAAAAACGACGAAACACAAAAAATTCACAAAAATACACAAAAAAATGAAAAAAATGAAAAACACAGAACATATACAAAAAACAGAAGAATACAAAAACAGACAGAAAAAAATCACCAAAAAATACAAAAACAAACATTAAAAAACGAAATATGTAGCTTCATCTACATGTTTATCTTTACATCTAACAACCATATTTTCAGCTTTATTTTCTCGGAAAATAAGTGGTGGTGCCCCCTAAAGCCTGTAAAGCTCGAGGAAACACTAATCTCACTTTGATTCATATGTTCATGTTCCTCCTCACCTTGAATGTGACATCAGAGAGGGAGAGGAGACATGTTTAATTCAGTAGGACGTATGATCAGACCTCCACCAGGCTGAATGTGATGTATTGATCAGTAGATGTATGGTCCACCTCTGATCTCCGTATGATGTTAGTCCTGGTTCTCCGTCCTGTTGTCATGGTTCCTGTTAGATTGAAACCTTACAGAGCTGTTCTGTTCTGATGCCATATGTTCCAGCAGATGTTATCGTCTCAGCCGCCGGAGGAAGACAGACGACCTGTCTTCACAACTGAAGCTGAGAAATTGTGTTTTTTTTTCTTCTTTTTTTGGTGCATTTGCATTCTGCGCCACACTTTCCACTCCAGCTGCACAATAACAACGGCTTCCTCTGCTCTTGCTGTCAGGAGCTGCTTTTAGGGAGGAACAAGAAACAATTCAAGTTATGTTTTTTAGGTAAACCGACTGTTGGCTGAAGGTCTTAACTCTATGGAGTCTCATAGGGCGATTTGGTCCATTTTCTAATCCTTTTCACGTCTTTTCGTGTCTTTTTAGTGTTTTGGTCATTTTGTGTCTGTTCTTGTGTCCTTTTTTATTTTGTGTCTAATTTGTCTCTTTTTTTAGTCATTTTGTGTCATTTTGTGTCTTTTTTTTGTCATTTTGTGTCTTTTTGTGTGTTTTTTTTGTCATTTTGTGTCTTTTTTTTAGTCATTTTGTGTCTTTTCTGGTCATTTTGTGTCTTTTTTTGTCATTTTGTTTCTTTTTTAAGTCATTTTGTGTCTTTTTTTGTCATTTTGTATCTTATTTTAGTCATTTTGTGTCTTTTTTGTAATTTTTTTGTCATTTTGTGTCTTTTTTTAGTCATTTTGTGTCTTCTGTTTCTTTTTTAGGTCATTTTGTGTCTTTTTTTAGTCATTTTGTGTCTTTTTTTGTCATTTTTTGTCTTTTTTTGTCATTTTTTGTCTTTTTTTAGTCATTTTGTGTCTCTTGTGTCTTTTTTTTTGTCATTTTGTGTCTTGTTTAGTCATTTTGTGTCTATTTTTTTGTCATTTTGTGTCTTTTTTTCGTCATTTTTGTGTCTTCTGTGTCTTTTTTGGTCATTTTGTGTCTTCTTTTCTCGTCTTTTTGTGTCTTTTTGTGCTCCGTCTCTGTGGTGGCCTGCGAAGGGTTAACTGCAGAGCTACGCCTTCATTTCTGAAGAACACAGAAAGAACAGCTCGCCACACATTGTCAGCTCCAATTCTACTCCAGGCAGCTATGACAGAATTATTTTTATGGATCAAATTATCAACAAACATAAGAAAGCACTCCTCTCTGTCCCCACGGAGCTCTATTAATACGCCACAATCTCCCAGCATTCTTTCCGGACAATATGCCAACATTGCAATTAAAGCACATCCTGCTTTATTTACAAGACCATCGCGTTTAATTAATGCGCCGACAATTCAGCAGCCCGAGCACCCCTCAAGAAAAGAAGTGCCGCTTTGCTTAATTACTGCAGAAATGAAATTTTAATAAAGCTAACAGAAGAACTCGACACGCAATCAGGAAGCCATTAAGTAGATGAAGGTAATCCAGCAGGACTGGAGTAAAATTAGACATCAGCTGAGAAAGTAAAAGCAGCGGAGCAACAAGGCCGAGAACGTTTGATTAAAGCTCCTCCAGAACACACATTAAACAGGTTTCTTTTTCAAGGAAAATCTGAAATGAGATAGTAGCTTCATCATGTTTATCTTTAGATCTAACAACCATATTTTCAGCTTTATTTTTATCTAATAAAGCCAGACAATAATATGATCTCCATAAAAGTTACCTGCACCGCTGAGAGTGTCACCACTTTTTCCCATTTTATTGCTGAAAATAATAAAAAATATAAAAAATACAAAAACCACACACAAAAAGACAAAAAACACACAACAAAATGACAAAAGATATACATAAAAACACATGAAAACACAAGAAATAGACAAAAAATGACAAAAACTGAAAAATACAAAAAAACACATAACACAAAAAATTCCAAAAAAGTCACAAACAATACACAAAAAATAAAAAAACTGAAAAGCACACAAAAAATACACAAAAAAAACAGAAAAATACAAAAAACAAATGACACATTAAAAAAATACACCAAAATGACAAAAACTGAAAAATACAAAAAAACATAAAAAATACAAAAATTGCAAAAACACAAAAAATGAAAGAACTGAAAAACACAAAGAAAAAAAAAATATAAAAAAAGATACATTAAAAACACATAAAAACACAAAAATACACAAAAAATGACAAAACTGAAAAATACATAAAACACGTAAAAACACAAAAAACACACATAAAAACACATTACATGAAAACAATAACATTACAAAAACACAAAGAATTCAGAAATCTGATAACTGAAAAACACACAAGAAATATACAAAAAATACATAAAAAACAATTACAAAAACAAGCATAAAAAAGACATAAAAAACACACAAAAATCAACCAATAAACATTTTATTGTGTCACCATATTTTCAGCTTTATTTTCTCTAATAAAGCCAGACAACAATAAGATCTGGATGAAAGTTACCTGTACCTCTGAATGTTTCACCACTTTCTCCCATTTTCTTTCTGTTTCCAGAATGTAACACAGAAGCATCATGGCTATGATTCACATCATGTGGCTTGTTAAAAGTGGCTCTGAGGACGCAGACAAATGAGGATTTATATGTCCAATATGACAAATAGCAGACATAATTAAGATGGATGTGGAGTTGGTTTGGCTCGGGCTGTCAGCGTTCCTGCTCAGGAGAAAGCTAATGTGTAGCATGCTAATCATCATTTTGGATGCGAGTCATGCTTTGGCCCCCAGGATAGCTTTTCTACAAACTCCGAGCCATGCAGGGACGGATTATTTGTGGGAAAATAAACAAACAGAACATGCTTTTTTTAGTTTCTTTGTGACAGCAATCATAACCTGGATCCACCGTGATGCAAACAGAAATGAAAAAAAAATGCATAAGCAGTGTTGTACGTGTAAACTCTGGCTGGCTCTGCATGTTGCTTTTTAGGAATGACAGAAACAATTGAAAGGAGGCTGATTGCTGAAGGCAGCGTGCCACTGTTGTCTCTCAGCTCTGCCAAACAGTAATTGTGAGTCATTATATGTGAATGTATGGCTCTATAATGACTGCAGCAAACCTCTATTCTTAGTCACTGAGGCTCTGGCAAAGTCACTTAAATTGTTATATTTTTTCTGCGGTTCTTAACCGACATGTCAAGAAATGTAACATGTTAATTTATAGTGTGAGTGTTGTGCATGCGTTCAACAGGGCAGGGCATTCAAGAAGCTTTTCTTTATCTTTGGGGCTTTATTTTCTAAGAATAGAGTACATTTATGCTTTGAAAAATGTGTCTTTTTTCCCTGTATGGTGCAAAAGTTTATAAGAATAATCCATCCATCCATCCATTCTCGTCCGCTTATCCTGGGCCGGGTCGCGGGGGCAGCAGGCTAAGCAGGGCATTCCAGGCGCATATATAAGAATAATGTATCTAGAAAAATAAATTCAATAAATACAAATAAAATTAAAACAATACAGTGTTTCCCCTAGATTATTTTTCAGCAGTGGTGCTGCTGTGTCCGTGGCCATGAGCAGTGTGTCCAACTCCTCAGTAAGGAAAGTAGCTATTGGCTCCTTAAAGTCGCTAAATGACGTCATCGCCTATTTTGCATGAATCACAATGTGCATGTAGTTGCAATGGACGCTGTAGGAGAGAGGAATAAATATCTAAATATGTTTAGAACTGCACTGTCACAATTCCAACCCTGTTGTTAACTGTAAACCAGCAAGCACCGACTTTGTGCAGACTGGACGCTAAGCGGTTAACATCCCCTCCGGCTCTGAGACTGCAGCTGGGAGAGACTGCTGCAGGAGGACTGGGCCGATTCGACTCGCGACTCATTAAGAAGTAACTCAGTAACACTAGAAAAAGTTGCTGGATTTGTCGCTAGTCACTTTTTTGAAAAATAGTCGCTAGTCTGAAAAGTTTCTAAATCTTGCAACAAAGTCGTTAAGCTGGCAACATTGGCGCTCTCTGCCCTGAGGAGCTATGCTGTTACGTTACGTTACGTTACGTTACGTTATGCTACGCTACGCTATGCTACATTACGTTACGCTAACTTGCGTTACGCTACCTTACGCTACGTTACCTTACGCTACGTTACCTTATGTTACACTACGATACACTCAATGCTACGGTGCGTTGCGTTACGTTACGTTACTCTACTCTACGTTAAGTTAAGTTACGTTACGCTACGTTACGTTACGCTACGTTACGTTACGCTACGTTACGTTACGCTACGTTACGTTACGCTACGTTACGTTACGCTACGTTACGTTACGCTACGTTGCGCTACGTTACGTTACGCTATGCTACGTTACGATACGTTAGGTTATGTTACGCTATGCTACGATACGCTATGCTACGATACGCTACGCTACGTTGCGCTACGCTATGCTACGTTGCGCTACGCTATGCTACGTTGCGTTACCTATGCTACTCGCTATATAGACCGTGTATAAACTTGAACGTTACCTTTTACGTTGTATCTTAAGAGGATCCGAAAGTTGTGTGTTGTTGTGATCACACAGTGTGAGTAGAAATCATTAGTGGCACATTGATATTAATCATCATGTGAAATTCCAGCAGCGATGCACGTAATTCTGAATGAATCTCGGGGAAACACTGCAATAATTAAACAAAAATGTATCTTTTTAAACATTACATATTTTGTCTTTGTCCTGAATTTAATTGAATGTACACAAAAAAACATTCTGTTTCATTACGATTCTGACAGCCTCACAACTTTTCCAGAATCTGGGTTGTATATTAATATTGTTCATCAGTATGTCAGTGTGTTATTATCACCATTGTAAATTAATTTGAGGTCTGTAGTGGAAACTTAATATCCACTTTCAGTCCTGCCGGAAGTGAATATTAGTTTGGTAGAATTGAATTGTATTACTATTGAACATTGTCATTATATTCCAATCATGCTTTTCTAAAATACACAGTTGGATTGCTGCAAAACAAACTATTGGCATTTTAATAAAGAAGTCAACCGTGATCTTATATACTGTTTGCTACAAGCAGCATGAGTCTCTAAACAGTGGGAATAAAAGTATCTGGCTTTCAGTCTGTGAGGGTGAAGAACCTGCAGCTCTTCATCTCCAGCTCTCCGTGGCCCTCCTGACTCTTTCCTCTCACTCGCTGCAATATTTCAAACTGCTTCACCATCAAAAAATACTCAAAATTACAGTGGTCTTGTTTTCTAGTCACATTTTTTGAAGGATCGTGGTAAGTGTCACTCTCACTGACAAAAACATTTCGTTTCTGTTTCTGTGACTACTTCATAAAAGTGAACTTTTGTTCCTACAGTTGAAAAAATGCTTTTAACCCTCAAGAGTCCATTAAAAAGCACCGGAACATGACTTCTTCATGACGTGAAAACATAAAATGAAGCAACGTGGAGCCTCTCCATCAGCTTCCAAATAAAGTTCTGGCATGAAACTCCATACCACGTTTTTTTTGATGATATTCGGCCAAGTAAAACCGGAGATAATGTCAAATATATTTAGTATAAAATATAGAACTTGATATTATCCTCATTTTACCTGTTATATGTTATATTTGCAACCTGTGTCCATATTTGCAACATTTACATTTCTGTGTGTGAAACATAATTTTCCTTTGTTTCTTTTGGGTTTAAAATTTTTACCAAGTAAGTCAAAGTTAATAATTAATTATCAGGACATAAAGGTGAGGTTGCACCAACATGGCATGGTAAAGATTTCAGAGGATTAACAGGAAACTGCAGCAAAATGTTTTAGTTTTTTTAATAAAGTATGATCCTGGATGAGAACACAAATATGTAACGTCCCAAATTGAGGTTCGGGAGTAACCATTGATGTCAAATTAAAAAAACAAGGGAAAAACAGGCAATTTATTTCCAGATGGCGAACACAAAACAATTAAAACTACTATCCAACGGACAGTACTTTTTTTTACTTGCCCTAAACTCAATCTTCCCGTTATTTACAGGTCAGGGATTTCATACGTCATGTTCTACCAGGTTTGCCCAGTAAACCTACTCCCAGTCCAGTTGACACTCTTTCTCGGTTAATCCTGCATTATGGTTGCACCATTTGCTATTGTAACGGACCTGGAAACACAGCAACTGGGAGGAGCAGGAGGTGGAGCCTTAGGGGGAGCAAGAAAAGAAAAGAAAAACAAACAAGACACACCTCCAACTGTATAAAAATGACCAAAAAAGACACAAAATTGCTGAAAATAAGACACAAAATGATTAAAAAAGACACAAAATGACTGAAAAAAACACAAAATGACAGAAAAAAACCTAAATTACTTAAAAAAGAAACAAAATGACCAAAAAAGACACAGAATTACAAAAAAGACACAAAAATTATTATAAAAAAAACACAAAATTACTGAAAAAAAGACACAAAATGACTAAAAAAGACACAAAATTACTGAAAAAAAGACACAAAATGACTAAAAAAGACACAAAATGACAGAAAAAAACCTAAATTACTTAAAAAAGAAACAAAATGACCAAAAAAGACACAGAATTACAAAAAAGACACAAACATTATTTTAAAAAAGACACAAAATTACCTAAAAAAGACACAAAATTACCTAAAAAAGACACAAAATTACTTAAAAAGGACATTATGAAAAAAAGACACACAATTAATAAAAAATACACACAATCATTAGAAAGGCACAAAATTATTGAAGGGGACACAAAATTACCCAAATAAAAGTAATTAAAGGGACCTTCCACACACAACACGGTAAAGTGCCATTCATATAAAACTCACATTAAACTTTCATATCAAGGTGGGGGCCACAAAATATCGTCACGAGGGCCACAATTGGCCCGCGGGCCGCCAGTTTGAGACCCCTGGTATAAAGACTAAACCTTTCTGTTACCTGTGTTGCATGATCCAGCTGTATGAAACCATGCTGCAGATACATTTGTTAGCGACCAGTTAGCAATCATGCTATCTAGCTCTCTAACTGGTGCGTAGCAGCTTGGTGGGCAGGTTCTAGCTGTTCTAGCTGGCAAGGACACTCAATTACATCTGGCCATTTTCTAGTCTCAGTTAAGGAGATTAAGATGAATTTTAAAGGAGGGGCAGAAGGTGTCACACCTTCTTATTCAGGAGGAGGTCACTTGCAGAAATTCACAGTCTTCCAAGAAATGAGATACGTACATTTCAATGACTCTTCAAAGTCGACAAATGCATAATTTGGATATTTAACCCATAAGAACCCAGACCCAGTTATCCTTAAAGGATGTGTTCTATAAGTGAACCACCTAGAACACATTTCTGATGTTTTTTAAAGAAAATACTAGCCCTAAATGTCAAATATCTGTGATGTGACATATATGATACATTGTGCTTTTATGGTATTTATGTTTATGATATTTCTTATTTTAGAAATGGAAAAAAAACTAGACACATTTTCTGCTTACAGAGACACAAATTTGCCTTTTTCTTTTGCATCTCCATAACATATATCAAAATTGTGACTTTAATTTGTTCAGGAAATGTGGTCAGAACAAGTTAAATGCAATAGAAGACACCCTGTTAACGGATTACAATTGTTAAATGGGTTTTAACTTAGCCTTGTAACAAAAAATACACTTTTTGGAAATTTTCACATTTCTGTTTCCAGTAACAGCCACATTTTGGAGAAGTCACTTCTTGTCAAAGTCACATGACCACCACACCAGGGTGTTGAGTATACATCGCTTAGGGATTTAATGAGTTAAGATGAAGCATCAAGCTGAATATGAGGGATTATAGAAGATTTAAAGTTTGTTACACGGTGTCACCATAGGTTCTTATGGGTTATGATGTACATGCTGGGGAGAGGGGCGCCTGGAAGGCCAAGCTTAGCCTGCTGCCCCCGCGACCCGGCCCCGGATAAGCGGACGAGAATGGATGGATGGATACTGCACATTGTTTCTCACATTTTTTCCACGTGGCCACTCTAATGAACTTAATGAGTGAGGAGGGATTTGGTTGTAAATAGCGTCCTCTTTAGAATAAAGCAGCTGATCTTGGTCGTGTGTGTCATTCCTCTCTAATGAGCAACGCCGACGCCAGCTGCCCATCTGAATTCAGATTATTTACCAACATATTAGTCATACTGATCCTGGTTTCAACTACTATAATTGCCTGAAATAATGACATTTTTGCTTGCAGGACCTCACTTTGGGAAGAACAGCTTCCTTGATGAGGTCAGTGAAGTATTAAGGTCAGTGAGCAATACTGGTAGAACAAGACGGCAGAGTTTGAGCGGAAATCGATACGATGGCATGCTGCAGCAGAGTGACAGGGAATTACTGAGGGAGAAACACATGCAGCCAGAGAGTGAGTCACTGGAAGATGATTTTCAAACAGTGGTGGAACAAGGATTCAGACTGTAAGCAAAAAAGGAAAAAAGCAATGCAAAAACGCTTCATTATTAGAAGGAAATCTTGCAAAACCTTCAAAACGTCATTACCTATTATATTATACACATTTAAGCTTCACTTCTAAAGTTACATAACCGCACTGACTTATTAATGATTAAATAACACAGAGACAATAGTTGAATGTTGTCAGCGAAACCAATTTTAACTTGCCCTTAACTCAATCTTCCCGTTATTTACAGGTCAGGGCAGAGCCGGCCCAAGCCTCCATGGGGCCCTAAGCAGAATTCGATTTTTGGGGCCCTCTATTTCTGCCAATAACATTGATTGATTTGTCAGCCTGATGTGTCTTTACACATTTATGGGGGTGGTCCAGTTAATAACATAAATAATACCAATGCAATAATAATTTATGTAGGGTTGATTTACACAACGATTCAAATGGTAAAACATTATATTAAAAAAAACTATATTATACGTATATATTTTAGTAAAAGTGTCATCTTGTTTATTATTTTTGGCTTCAAAAAACTGCAACAGCAATGTGCAGCAAACAATTTGTGCAAACAACAAATCTCAAACTATATATAGTAGACGGATGCCAAAACAACTAGCTAATTTGCTATTAACGGGTACACAAATGTCTTCGATAAACAATCAATTACCAGGACAACATACCTTTATCTTATTCTTTTCTCTGCCCTTGAAGCATATGTCCTTTTTGCTACAATATTTTGCCTACAACAACTGCGATTTGGATGTGCAGTGCACAATAAAATAAAAAATATTGTTTTGAATTGCACTTGGGGGCCCCCTAGTGGCCACGGGGCCCTAAGCAGTCGCTTAGTTCGCTTATGCCTTGGGCCGGCTCTGGGTCAGGGATTTCATGCGTCATGTTCTACCAGTTTTCCCAGTAAAGCTACTCCCAGTCCAGTTTACACTTTTCTCGGTTAATCTTGCATTATGGTTGCACCATTTGCCATTGTACCGGACCAAAGTTGCATGGGAAATTGCAGTGGAAATCACAGCATTGTCTGACTATATAGAAATATTATTATCATTATAAAGCATTGTACAGATGTTTTGGTTTCATTTACCCTTCTACAAATGATCGTAGTTTATTTCAAGAATCAAATTGTGGTTTTCCTTTGAAGCATCGTTGTCTGTGTGCTGGTGAATCTCCAGTGGCTATTGATTGGTTGGTCAGTGTCAAATGTCCCTGATATTTGCTCCGGTCCTTCACCAACAACACCAGTCTGAGCTTCAGAGTGTTACTTACTCAACAGTAGTCAACAGTGGACTTTGTACTCCACTACATTTATCTGACAGCTCCACGAGTTAATCTGCAGAATAAAATTAGAAAAAAAACATGACCATCTCACAAAGATGCTCCATTGTTGTACATTAAACTGCCTCTCAGTGTTGTCCTTGTTATATTAATGCTCAGGATCTAGGGCATTCAATAACAGCTGACCGCTGGGAGGTAGGGTAATTACCTCGACCTACGTTTTTTCTATGATGTAAAATTTGGTAGTATAACAATTTTCGGTAACACTTTACAATAACCATCATTTATAAATGGTAAACAGATAGTTTATTAATGTTTAATCAGCATTTATAAACTGTATATAGACCATTTAGAATGGTAAATACATAATTTATTAATGTTTAACTAACTAGATCATTCATAAATGACAAATAGATGGAAAATTAATGTAAGTTTATAGTTACTTTACCATTAACAAACAATTCAATTATAATTAATAGTTTTATTTGCACAAATGTTAACATTTTTAACACCACATTAAGGGTGTTAATGATTTTGTAATTATTCATATACCTTTAAGACATAAGTTGAAAACATTTAAAGATTAAATATGTATATCACTTTGTAAATGGTTAATAATTGGTCTACAAACCATCTATAAACATCACTTAGTTGGTTATTGTAAAGTGTTACCTGCATTTATTTTTGTAGAAACTAATTTGCACATTAAATGCAGACCACTACAACAATGTCTGCAACTCCATTAAACACTAACTTTTCATAAGGTACCACACCATCCAGCACATACACATTAAACATTGATATTCACTGGAAACTATTTGAATATTATTGTTAAATTGAACCTTGTAGCCACTTAGATAGGTAGGCTAAATAGACTTCAGATGAGATGAGTCAGGGTGGAAATCCAGAGTGAATTACTGTGTTACTGACCAGGTATAAGGCCTATCACATAAAGGGGCGGGGCTCCCCTAAAAGGGGCGGAGCTCCTCTAAAAGGCGTCCGATCGGAAACAGTGCAATGCTGCAACACGTCCTATGTAAATAATGATATTTAGAAAAATGGGTAACACTTTACAATAACCATAATTTATAAATATCATATATCATCATTTATAAACCATATATAGGCCATTTAGAATGGTAAATACATAATTTATTAATATTTAACTAACTAGATAATTTTTAAATGGCAAATAGATGGTATATTAATGTAAGTTTACAGTTACTTTATCATTAACAAACAATTAAATTATTGATAGTTTTAGTTGCACTCATTTTAACATTTTTAACACCATATTAAGTATGTAAATTATTTTAAAATGATTCATATATACCTTTAAAAAATTGGTTTAAAACATTTAACAATTAAATATGTATAGCACTTTGTAAATGGTTAATAATTGCTTTATAAACCATCTATAAACATTACTTCGTTGGTTATTATAAAGTGTTACCGAAAAATGAATTCAAAAATCACATACACACACACACACACACACAGACATTCCTTGCTTTTATAGATGGATACCTTTCCCTAATAATGTTACATTTCTTTGGTGATTGTAATGACAATTTTTTTTCTTTTTGATGCTAATGGAGCTGCTGTGTTGCAAGAAAAAAATCCAGACTTGTTCTGACAATAAAGTATCATCATCATCATCATCATCCTCATCCTCATCATCATCAATTTATAGCTGCAAGCTGTTAAATCTTTGTTTCACTACACTGGTGCTGCATCTAGGAGAAACATTTACACTGTTTATATAAGAAACAAATATTTAAATGAGCTTTTAGCAATTCATATTTGTCATTATTGTTGAGGCACACTGTTTGTAAATATGTGTGTAAATTAGCCCCAGTCATTAGCATGGCTACCAATTAGGCAGATTGAAATCTTCTTAATGCATAGCTCATATTAGATTAGATTTACTGATGAGGAGCTGCAGCAGTCAGGGTGAAACCTGACCCACTGGCTGCAAACACCTCAAAATAAAAAAATAAAGCCCTCGGGCAGGAAATGCACCTTTCTAAATGCTGCGGCAAAACTGGAAAAGTCTTACAAATGACGGCTTAACTGTTTACTTATTTGTACCTATCCCAGATAAACATGTCTCTTGGAAAAAAACAAACAAAAAATAAGAAAAATAACAAAAAACGCAAAAAACTGAAAAAATTACAGAACGCACACAAAAAATACAAAAAACACACAAAATTACGAAAAACAAATAAAAAACACAGAGAAAACGCACATAAAAAACACACAAAAAATACACAAAAATAAAAAAAAACAAATGAAAAACACAAAAAAACACAAAAGACTGAAAAAATTACAAAAAAACCCCACAAAAAATACCCACAAATCACACAAGAAAACAGTAAACACAAAAGATTGCATTAAATATGAAAAATCTCTGCAAAAAAAGTTAATAATAATTTTCAACATGATCTCACAGAAATCCGTGAAATAGCCACGGATTCGCTCAAATTTCTGTGAAACTAACACGGATTTCGCTACACTGCAAGTTAATGCCAGTCATATCCCGTGGCTATTCCAACATACAAAGTGATTATGTACATTCACTGAGTGAATATTTAGAGAATAAAACATATATTTCTCGCTACAAATGTGATCAAAATCCATTTTTATGCAGAAACTAAGTCAAAATATTGATTTTTCACTAAAAATGAGAGAACTGTCCGCCATGTATTTTGTTCTGTCTGCCGGGACCTTGAAAGTCACGTGACTTGGAACAAACCAATAGGAACAAATATCCATGGAATAGCCACGAGATATGACTGGCATTAACTTGCATTGTAGCCAAATCCGTGTCAGTTTCACGGAAATTTGAGCGAATCCGTGGCTATTCCACGGATTTTGAGTTAAGCGAAATCCGTGGCTATTTCACGGATTTCTGTGAGACCAGGTTCAAATAAAGACAATGGTTCATGAGGCATTATTGGCACATCACTAAGTAAGGCAGCCATTAAGGCCTGGGAGTACCTTTGACCCTCTCCGCTCTGTGTATTATAGTAATGGTGCTATTGGTATTCTACCTGTCCCAAGCAATTTAATAAAGGGTATTTTAAATGAACAGTATCATAAGTCCCTCATGCATGTAATGAAAGTCACCGGATAGGTTTAGTCACAGGTGACAATTAATGTGCTGCTGTTGTGTTGTTTGGATTTAGTGCAATTATCTACTGCAGCAAAGTTTTCTGTTGAGAAACTTTGTCACATGTGACCTGATGTAATTAACTGGAAGCAAAGATGTTTACTGAAGCAAGGGAGGGAAGTTTTTTCCCCAGGTTTTTCCAAAGGTGTGATTGTTCACTTTGTTGTCTCGGGAAAAAAATATACAAACCAATAGAAATAATATTTTCTCTGTGTGTGCAAAGACCTGCCACACATTAAAGTTAACTACCATTTTGCACAATTCAACACTAAAGAGTTTTGAACAAATGGAACAATTCATTTGTAATGCAAATTATAATAGTTAGCTGTGATTCTTTTTTTTTTAGCCCGTCTTTGTTCGACTTTGCTTTGACTTTGTTGATTCTCCTATTTCTGTTTTTTTTTCAAGGTTTTGTCTGTTATTGTGTTGTTCCATATTTTATTTTTCATTACTGAGTGGGAACGGGATTGTTGAACCCATGTCAGCATTGTTTGCTCCCACATCTGTCTTATCACAGATGTTCTTAACTGAGATTAAAGAGGGTTGCACTTTTTTTTTTGCATTCGCTGCAGTCGCTTGCTTTTGTGTTTTATTAATTTTGAACCACAGAGCTGTAGCTATTGACTTTCTGCTTCAAGTCTGTCATTGTTTTTCACTGAGCCACGCAGTCTGGAGTCAGTTTGTGTTGTCAGACCTGAACATCAAGGTTGAGTACATTTATAAGAATGTGAAGTTCAGTGAATAAGCAGATTTTGTCCTCATCAATCAAAATGTGAAAATGTGATCCCACTCAACTGAGGAGCTGGAAAGTTTTTAGGAAAGTAAAGACAGAAAACAAGTTAGCCAAAAGGGGAGCGGGTCTATGTTCCCCTCTTTATATGAGACAGGGGAACATAGTCTGTTACTTTTTCCACCATTGCTGCCAAATTCCATGGCAAATAGGCCTATGGAGGCCTACTGGCTGTTTGACACGCAGATGCAAATAACCTGACCCTAACACTAACACTAATCTAACCCTAACCCTAACGCTAACGCTAACACTAATCTAACCCTAACGCTAACACTAACCTGACCCTAACGCTAACACTAATCTAACCCTAACCCTAACGCTAACGCTAACACTAATCTAACCCTAACGCTAACACTAACCTGACCCTAACGCTAACGCTAACACTAATCTAACCCTAACGCTAACACTAACCTGACCCTAACGCTAACGCTAACACTAATCTAACCCTAACGCTAACACTAACCTGACCCTAACCCTAACGCTAACACTAACCTGACCCTAACGCTAACACTAATCTAACCCTAACGCTAACAC
The DNA here is from genome assembly GCF_030273125.1 of Centropristis striata. Taxonomy (NCBI): domain Eukaryota; kingdom Metazoa; phylum Chordata; class Actinopteri; order Perciformes; family Serranidae; genus Centropristis; species Centropristis striata. Next base: position 1,239,858 of record NC_081527.1, on the reverse strand, counting down.
TAACCTGACCCCCGGATCTCCTGCCTCCATCTTTTAAAACCTACTATTTTAACTATTTTATAGATAAGAGACTCCTTTTTTTTTTTTTTAACCTTTATTTAACCAGGGAATATCCCATTTTGATTAAGAACCTCTTTTTCTTTAAGGGAGCCCTGGCCAAGAGGCAGCAAACACAGAATACAGTTACATATTTACATAACATACAGACCTTAAACACGTCATGAGAAACAAGTGCATGTTGTGGAATTGGCCTCAATAACTCTTAGTTTGGATTTAAAAGTGCTCAAAGAAACAAATTCAGTTAATTTCCATTCTTTCTGTAGCATATTCCAGCATAAGGTGCAGAGTAAACAAATGCCCTTTTACCAACTCTGTAGAGCAGAAGGGACAGAAAGCAACAACTGATCTAGTGAACGAAGAGAATAAGATCCTGCAATTCTCACAGTAATTAAGCTGCAAATGTACGAAGGCAGCAGTCCCAATATTACCTTATAGATGAAAGTATACCAATGACTTTTAATAGCTTTTATTAAAGAAAATCCCCCTCGTGAAGGAACCTCTAAAGAATATTTTATCTATATTATCCTCCTGTGGCCGTGCCCTCCGTAGCACTCTCTAGGAGTGCTGCATTTTAAACCGAACCTAAACTAACCCTAACCTAAACTAACCCTAACCCTAACCTAAACTAACCCTAACCCTAACCCTATCCTAAACTAACCCTAACCCTAACCCTAACCTAAACTAACCCTAACCCTAACCCTATCCTAAACTAACCCTAACCCTAACCCTAACCTAAACTAACCCTAACCCTAACCCTAACCTAAACTAACCCTAACCCCAACCTAAACTAACCCTAACCCTAACCCTAACCTAAACTAACCCTAACCCTAACCCTAAAAGGAAAAAGCTAAGCCTCGATGCAAGACAATATGTTTAGGGGTGGGAATATACAAACATGAGTAATCCTAGATTTAAAAAGCCAAAAAATGAACTGCAAAGTAAGCAGAAAGTAGCTGCTGTGATAATGTAAGTTTAGTGCTGCTTGAGCTAAGGTGGGCCATGTGACGGTAGGCCTGCTGGCTGCTGAGAGTCTACCAGAAAGATTGATATATTGCGGGGAACATAGGACCCTTTTTCAGAAAAAGGGTCCTATGTTCCCCGGTATGTATTGCTACGGGGGAACATTGGACCCTTTTTCAGAAAAAAAAGTGCTTTGAAAGTGATAAGGAGTATTTTGAAATTGATCCGGTGTTTTATCGGAAGCCAGTGGAGTTTGTTGTGTATTAATTTAAAGATGTATTAAAATATCTGACATATAGCAGTTTAAATATGCATCAAACATGTTTTGATAAACACATAGAAATCTGACCAACAGTCTCAGTTTCTTTACAGGAAACTTCTGCTTGATTAAGATCAGAGCGGCTCTGATTTAGGAAATCCCACTGCACCATTTGGAACAATAACAGGAAATTACAGGACATTGAACTTTAGTTACACAGAAATAATGACGCACGAACCTACAAAGTAAAAGAGGCAAGACAAGGTGTTGTCTCCTCAGAGTTGTTCTGATCTTTGGATTTGTCTGTCATCTGTTTTTGATACCTACAATAAATCCCGCACAAGGCTGTAATTCGAATCTACCTGGCCGTCAAGTGATTTTCTTTAAAGATTTTCTACAACAAGTTCTTGCAGGATGGGGGTGATGTGGTTATGGTGTGTGCAGCATGGTTCTGGAGGGATTTGTTGGGTACACCAGAGAGCAGGGAATTGGTAATGGGAGATGGTAAATACTGTGCATCGGTAGAAACGTGTCCAACGGTAGAGATTTTGGTAGCTTTTCTTGTAACTAATGGTGACATTAATTAAGGTTCTGTTCCATTCAGGTCGAACAGAGCCGGGGTCCTACTTTTGGAAAGACTCTGCTACACTTGAACAGAAGAGATCTTGGTAACACTTTCTATGAAGACTACATCTATAGTGCATTATGAGCGCATTCATAGTGAATTATAATGCTCATTATAATCAATCATAATGCATTATGACTGCACTCATAAACACATATAAAGCTTCATGATGCACTATATCAACAGTTATAAATATAGCTTATAATGACTTATAAATCCAAGTGTCTTAAGCTAATCATGATGTTTCATTGTTAGCTATACTGCATTATAGATGCGTCTATATGAACCTCACTTTACTTAAAGCATACATTGATCATTTATTTATACTTATGGCATCCTATGAGTCCTTATAACAATTGATTGTTGAGGTGTGTGTATGGAGGGGTATGAGTAGTTGTAATGTATTATAAGCCTCATCAGTCAGCCTGTAGTTTATAACCAGTCAAGAGCACTCATAAGACACTTGGATTTATAAGTCATTATAAGCTTTATTTATAACTGTTGATATAGTGCATCATGAAGCTTTATATGTGTTTATGAATGCAGTCATAATGCATTATGATTGATTATAATGAGCATTATAATTCACTATGAATGCGCTCATAATGCACTATAGATGTAGTCTTCATAGAAAGTGTTACCGAGATCTTTAATTAATGTCATGAGCAACAACTGTGCTTACCCTACTATTTCATCCCAAAATGGCACACTGTCCATAATAAAAAAGATATTGTCCATATCTCTCTCTCATAACCTCGTATCATGGTACTGAACGCTTCGTTTTAATCTACTACAAAAGTTTTTGTGTTTAAAGGTTATAATGAAAAGTTTTGTGACTTGTGAAAGCTACTCAAAGCTAATGTTTTGACATCACTTTGGCTGAATGGGTCTGTTTTGCACCTCTCTCTTCAATTTAAGCACCCGGTTCTAAGTGTTCTCTAATAGTCTTTTTCCTTTTTTCCCACTGACTGAGAGCTGTTGCACATCATGTCAGAGCGAGTAGACAGACATAAGCTAACACCTCCTGAGAGTCACAGCCAGTAAATATTAGGTTAATTGCTCAAGCACATTAGCACTTGTTCCTCATGGTCGTCATTGACTTCCATTAGCATCAATTAAGATTAGCTTCCCTTTAATTCAACAAGACGAGGGGAGACTGCACGGGTTGTGTTGCTGAGTGGAGTTCACTGTCACTCAGCAGAGGAAGAGGAGACGTGAACCGGTTCGGCAGCAGGAAATAAAAAAGATATTCAAGGACACACTGGAGTCATGAAGCTCTCAACAGTTTAGTAATATGATGTACTGTCTTTTAGAGATGTCCCCATCAGGGTTTTTTGCCTCTGAGTCATTTGATTTTGAGTATCTGCCGATACCGAGTCCCGACCCGATACTTCTATAATACATTAAAAAAATGAAGAAGAGCGAAGAAACCAACCTGGTCTCACAGAAATCCATGGAATAGCCACGGATTTCGCTTAACTCAAAATCTGTGGAATAGCCACGGAATCACTCAAATTTCCGTGAAACTGACACGGATTTCGCTACAATGCAAGTTAATGACAGTCATGTTATTCTGGCGAGATCTTCACCACAAAGTGATTATGTACATTCACGGAGTGAATATTTAGAAAATAAAACATATATTTCTCGCTATAAATTTGATCAAAATCCATTTTTATGCAGAAACAAAGTCAAAATATTATTTTTTTCACTAGAAATGAGAGAACTGTCCGCCATGTTTTTTGTTCTGACTGCCGGAACCTTGAAAGTCACGTGACTTGGAACAAACCAATAGGAACAAATATCCATGGAATAGCCACGGGATATGACTGTCTTTAATTTGCATTGTAGCAAAATCCGTGTCAGTTTAACGGAAATTTGAGTGATTCGTGGCTATTCCACGGATTTTGAGTTAAGCGAAATCCGTGGCTATTTCACGGATTTCTGTGAGACCAGGTTGGAAGAAACAGATCCAGGATGTGCCTTTTTTATTTGATCATTTAACACACATTCTTTGAGGTAGCTTGAACAATCAAGTAATAATTACAAATAAAAATTTTCACCTTGTACTTTAGTGCAACAGAATATTTTAAATAAAAATGTCAAAAATAAAAAAGGAAAAGCGGCTCAACTTAAAATACCTGGCAGGCATGCAAACAAATAAGCAAATAAAAGTGCCACAGTGTTAGATCCCTCACAGTTTGTAATCACAGTGTTATTTTCCTTCACTTTAAAATACTTCCAGACTGCAGACAGACTCGCGGGTCGGTTTAAACTGCTGCCGTGTTGTTGGTTGGTAAGACACAAAATGACTAAAAAAAGACACAAAATGACTAAAAAAAGACACAAAATGACTAAAAAAAGACACAAAATGACTAAAAAAGAAACAAAATGACTAAAAAAAGACACAAAATGACTAAAAAAAGACACAAAATGACTAAAAAAAGACACAAAATGACTAAAAAAGGCATTTTGGATTAAAAAATTGACAAAATAGCCCAGGACTCCATAGAGTTAGGAACCTTGAAATGACGTAAAGTGAACATATATATTTGATCAAATAATCATCTAGTGATATTCTCAACAGCTTTAAATGATTATTTGACCCAGAAAATGTAGATTTTGACACCAAGATTGACCTTCTAAGTGGCTTGGAAGACACACTGGTTCTCATAGACTTTATATGGCTGCTATCTCCGATCCACAATCTTGATGAAATGGCTCCTACCAAAAATTTTAAACCTATGGTGATGGATAGCATGTGGAAAAAATGTGGTGCTTAGGTCCAGCGAGTCCCCTTTATTCTCAAATCTGATCCTAAACCTCTTGACTAGTTAGAACCGACCTTTAGAAAAAAGGCCTAAAAACCTTTTTTTTAAAAAAAGGCCTTTTATTAACCCATAAGAACCCAGACCCAGCTATCCCGAAAGGAAAGCTATGGGGGATATACCACCATTTCTGATGTGTTTTCAAAAACACTATCCCTAAATGTCAAAGATCTGTGATGTGACATTAACATTACATTGGGCACTTATAGTATTTATGATTATAATATTTATGTTTATAATATTTCGTATTTTAAAATGTAAAAAAACTAGACACAAATTTGCTCTTTTCTCTGCATCTCCACAACATCTATCAAAATTGTGACATTATTAATTCTGTTTAACAACAAATTATTTTTCAGATTTGTTTTAAAGTAGCATAATAATAATAAATCGATAATAAATAAATACAAATAACCATGTGTCTTTTTGTTTATCAAAATTGTGACTTTAATTTGTTCAGGAAATATGGTCAAAACAAGTTAAATGCAATACAGGACACCCTATTAATGGATTAGAATTGTTAAATGGGTTTAAACTTAGTAACCTAGTAACAAAAAATAGAAGATTTAACGTGTTTGTTACACGGGTGTCACCATAGGTTCTTATGGGTTAAAAGTATCGCTGTGCTTTGGCTTTTTAACCTGATTTTAATCTTGTTGTACTCTGTAGCACCTTGGGATTGCTTTTAACAATGAAAACAGCTTTACAAATAAAATGTATCATTATTATTATTATTCCGACCAGTCTGTGACCGCTCTACCAACTGAGCCCCACAGTGTTGCACTGTATGAAAGAAATGTTGCAGATATGTACCTCGCATCTTAGTCGGCAGATTGCCAGAGTGAAAAATAACATATTTTTCAGACATGACACTGATTAGTTAAATAGGCAGTAAATTTAGGTTCATGTCTGACAGGCTGGTAATTATCCACCTCCAACTGCAGACCAGTTTTAATCAGGCATCCACCAATCACCCTAATATCTCCTCCATCCTACTCAAACTGTCATTTGGCGAACGGGATGCCAACCCTTTGATACGTGTGAAGGTAACAACACACATACAGTGGTCTCCCATTGACTGATGGGATTTTTATTGTGTTGTTTCAAAGGAAGGCCATTTGTAGAGATTGGATAATTACATTCTATCAGTGAAGAAAATCATGTAAAATAAAGTGGTCCTGCGCACATCGCTGAAGGACTGTAAGATGTTTAATTTCATTAAAGGAGATGACTCATGGCTCCTTTGTCATAAGCATAATTGGTTTTGACATTTGGTCACCCTGAGGGCTATTATTTCCTCTCTCTCCTGCAGCAGGAAACAGAAAAAAGAGATTAAGGTTCTGGGCTTTGGCGTCAGGGGAATCATTCATGTACGCTGCATGAACAGATATTTTACACATTTTGTTAAGTTGTCTATTGTGGCCGTACAGTGTTGCGCCATGACCTGAATGTGTTAGTCCCAGATAGCCTGGAAACCTCTTTATAATCAGTAAGTTTGCTTTAACGACGGCACACGAGGAGGACGCACAAAGTTGGAAGTTGCCTTCACAACTTGAGATGGAACTTTGAAATAAATACATGGCGTAAAGTGATTGATCTATTTGATCAAATAATCATCTAGTGATATTCTCAAGAGCTTTGAATTATTTCTTGACCCAGAAAATGTAGATTTTGACACCAAGATTGAAAGAATGGCAAAAATGACGAAAAAAAGACACAAAATGAGAAGAAAGAATGGCCAAAAAAACCCCACAGAAGACACAAAATGACAAGAAAAGACACAAAATCACCAAAAAGACACAAAATGACAAAAAAAGACACAAAATTACTACAAAAAGACACAAAATTACTACAAAAGGACACAGAATGACAAAAAAAGACACAAAATGACACTTTGGATTAAAAACTGGACAAAATAGCCCAAGACTCCATAGAGTTAGGAACCTTGAAATGACGTAAAGTGAACATTTCTATTTGATCAAATAATCATCTAGTGATATTCTCAACAGCTTTAAATGATTCTTTGACCCAGAAAATGTAGATTTTGACACCAAGATTGACCTTCTTAGTGGCTTGGAAGAGACATTGGTTCTCATAGATTTTATATGGCTGCCATCTCCAATCCGCAATCTTGATGAAGTGGCTCCTACCAAAATATTTAAAGAAATGTATTTGTGTCATTTATAGAGTTGTTAGTTGGTGTTATAAAGCCTTAATACGACACTCATTGAAATACTTGCAAATTCCAAATTTCAACCCTAGAGAAGATTTGAGGATATTACATACTGCCAGAATGTGTTAAAAAAAAAAAAAACATACGGACCAGGGGGAGGGGGGCAATATTTTGGGAAAAAAGTTTACAAGATTAAAGTGGCAAATCCACGATAAAAAATGTGCAGATTTATGAGATTTGAATCTGCAAGAAAAAGTAGTTTTTTCCCCCACAATTTCTCGTAAATCTGTGACTTTTCGTCGCAATGCATCCTACGTAAATAATGATATTTAGAGAAATAAATTAAAAAATCTTCAATATTGAGGATTAAAAATAAATTCCACAGTACGATTTTCCCGTTTTTTCATAAAATACTTGTTTTTTGTTAACTATCAGGCTAAAATTTGTAGAATAAAAAAATCTAAATAGTAGAAAACGTCTACAGGAAAGTAGAAAATCCTCATTTATTGATAGGAAAATACTACAGCAAACATTAGATTGATATATATACACAAGATATAGTATAATATATACTGTACCAGCATTATATATGCATATAAATCCTTGACTACACAAGATATACATACAATAGATAATATACTAAGAGTATAAGGATATGTAAATAAGTAGAATGTGCAAAAGGAGGAGAATATTGTCTAAATATGATATATAATAATTAAACAGCTCCCCATTATTTGCCGAGTCATTAAAGCTCTTTGGATGTGGAAGGTTCACATTTAGATGCTGCACAACTCTGACGTAGCCTCGAGCAACGATCTGACATTTAAAAAAAAAAACAGAATATTGTGTTTGTGCTGAAGAGCAGAAGTGAAGAATTAGAAAACGATCTGTTCCGATAAAGGGTTAGAAAGTAGCCATAACAGCCTTTTACTGGTGGAATAAACCTGCTTTTCACTTTCCTCAGACGCCTCATTAAAACAGTTTTCCCTTCAGTCACAAAATGCCCCTTATTAGTATCTCACTCATCTGCTGTTTTGTTTATCATAATGACTTTGCTGATTAGTGCTGTTAACCAATCTGCAATTAGCATTTGCAGATGTATCATAATTGAACGTGTGCTCGCGCTGCAGAGTGCTACAGGCATGAAATTACCTTTTAGATATCTGCAGCTTCAAACGCTCGCAGCTCCACTCACATTTTGTTGGAGAACGACAGAATTAAAGCTTCGTTTCACAGCGAGAGGCTCCCATCTCCTCTATACTAACCACTGGCTCCCACTGGGAATCTCTGTTAGAGACATCCAGACAGACAGGAACCCAACACATCCTGGCCTGTTGTTTATTTATCTTTGTTTAGTGTTTATTTGATATGGACATAGACAGACCAGATGCATTGTTTAAGTGTTTTAGCACAAGTGCTAATCCGCAACACTTTGAAAAGGTAGGGCAATTAAAATAACAAGAATGGAAAAAGTAAGGACCAGAAACAGAGATCGCTAAGCTAACACCTCCTGCAGCAGCAGCACATACACACTGTACTGCTACAGAGCTAACTGTTAGCCTGTTAGCACATACACACTGTATTGCTACAGAGCTAACTGTTAGCCTGTTAGCTCATACACACTGTACTGCTACAGAGCTAACTGTTAGCACGTTAGCACATACACACTGTACTGCTACAGAGCTAACTGTTAGCCTGTTAGCTCCTACACACTGTACTGCTACAGAGCTAACTGTTAGCCTGTTAGCACATACACACTGTACTGCTACAGAGCTAACTGTTAACCTGTTAGCACATGCACACTGTACTGCTACAGAGCTAACTGTTAGCCTGTTAGCACATACACACTGTACTGCTACAGAGCTAACTGTTAGCCTGTTAGCACATACACAATGTACTGCTACATATCTAACTGTTAGCCTGTTAGCACATACACACTGTACTGCTACAGAGCTAGCTGTTAGCCTGTTAGCACATACACACTGTACTGCTACAGAGCTAACTGTTAGCCTGTTAGCTCCTACACACTGTACTGCTACAGAGCTAACTGTTAGCCTGTTAGCACATACACACTGTACTGCTACAGAGCTAACTGTTAACCTGTTAGCACATGCACACTGTACTGCTACAGAGCTAACTGTTAGCCTGTTAGCACATACACACTGTACTGCTGCAGAGCTAACTGTCAGCATGTTAGCACATACACACTGTACTGCTACATATCTAACTGTTAGCCTGTTAGCACATACACACTGTACTGCTACAGAGCTAGCTGTTAGCCTGTTAGCACATACACACTGTACTGCTACAGAGCTAACTGTTAGCCTGTAAGCACATACACACTGTACTGCTACAGAGCTAACTGTTAGCCTGTTAGCACATACACACTGTACTGCTACAGAGACAACTTTTAGCATGTTAGCACATACACACTGTACTGCTACAGAGCTAACTGTTAGCCTATTAGCACATACACACTGTACTGCTACAGAGCTAACTGTTAGCCTGTTAGCACATACACACTGTACTGCTACAGAGCTAACTGTTAGCCTGTTAGCACATACACACTGTACTGCTGCAGAGCTAACTGTCAGCATGTTAGCACATACACACTGTACTGCTACATATCTAACTGTTAGCCTGTTAGCACATACACACTGTACTGCTACAGAGCTAGCTGTTAGCCTGTTAGCACATACACACTGTACTGCTACAGAGCTAACTGTTAGCCTGTAAGCACATACACACTGTACTGCTACAGAGCTAACTGTTAGCCTGTTAGCACATACACACTGTACTGCTACAGAGACAACTTTTAGCATGTTAGCACATACACACTGTACTGCTACAGAGCTAACTGTTAGCCTATTAGCACATACACACTGTACTGCTACAGAGCTAACTGTTAGCCTGTTAGCACATACACACTGTACTGCTACAGAGCTAACTGTTAGCCTGTTAGCACATACACACTGTACTGCTATAGAGCTAACTGTTAGCCTGTTAGCACATACACACTGTACTGCTACAGAGCTAACTGTTAGCCTGTTAGCACATACACACTGTACTGCTACAGAGCTAACTAACGCGCTCCAGTGGCTCATAATCATATCAGAACAGCGTTTCTTTTGATGGAAAAACTTTTTGACCAGAAAATTCTTTATAAATGCTGCATAAATTAAATATTTTACCATTAAATATTACAGTATATTTCTGTTAGAGATATGGTGTTTAGTACATTTAACAGTGAGAAAAAGCATTTTGTGTACATTTTTTTGTGTGTGCTTGTTTCTGTCTTGTAGCTTGTTTTACTTGTTTTGTTTTGAAAAGTGCTCTATAAATTAAGTTTATTTATCATTATTAATAGTCACTAATAGCCTGAGATTCCATTCTTACATAATTTATTATTTTCCACCATATTTCCTGTGATGCTGTGAGACAGTGAGGAGCTGCTGACAGTCAGCCGGCTGCTGTCCAGAAAGCAATGAAGCAGCACAGAGTATCGATCTGAGGTTTGGAAGCTCCCTGAATTGATTTGAAGGGTTTGAATTGATTAGAAACGAGTCAAAGGTCTGTCATAGAAGATGTTTTGATTGACTGCCTTGGATCATGGTTTACCCAGATGAAGAAAAGTACAATAAGAAAGCAAAAACCGGTGTCTGAAAGTGAAATGTGTTCTTGAGCTTTACATTCTGCAAACCTAAACAGGAGGAAGTGGTGTTGTTTGGTTTAACCCTGTGGAGTCTCCAAAAGACTTGTTGCCTCCATCAGACTAGAAAACAAAGCAGCGTGGAGCCCTACTGTACATTTACCTCTAAAGTTCTGGCTGTAAACTCCATGAGGCCAGTTTCAGTTTGATGATGATATACCAAGTAAAACTGGAGACAAGCTCAAATAGATTTAGTATCAAATGATAGAACTGGATGGAACCCTCTTATATGGTAGATTTGACTCCTTTGGTCACATTTGACACATTTACAATTCTTTATTGAGCATGATAGTGTTTTGAAAGTTAAAAAAAAGATTCAAAATCACATTTAATGTTGGACTAAAGGACTAAAAAAGACACAAAATGACTAAAAAAGACACAAAATGACTAAAAAAGACACAAAATGACCAAAAAATGACCAAACAAGACAAACAATGACCAAAAAGACACAAAATGACTAAAAAAACACACAAAATGACCAAAAAGACACAAAATGGCTAAAAAAAGACACAAAATGACGAAAAAAAGAAATAAAAAGACACAAAATGACACAACAAAAGACAAAATTACTAAAAAAAAAGACACAAAAAGTTACAAAATTACAAAAAAGACACAAAATGACCAAAAGAGACTAAAAAAGACTCAAAATAACAAAAAATGACACAACAAAAGACACAAAATGATGAAAAAAAGAAACAAAAAGACACAAAATGACCAAAAAAGACACAAAATGACCAAAAAGAGACACAAAATAACAAAAAATGCCACAACAAAAGACACAAAATGACGGAAAAAAGAAACAAAAAGACACAAAATGACTAAAAAAAAGACACAAAAAGACACAAAATGACAAAAAAGACACAAAATGACCAAAAGAGACTAAAAAAGACACAAAATGACTAAAAAAAGACTCAACAAGAGACAGAAAATGACCAAAAAAGACACAAAATGACTAAAGAAAAGACACAAAATAACTAAAAAAGACACAACAAGAGACACAAAATTGGTGAGAATCGACCTCTGAGCTGCTCTGGTTGAAGCTTGAAGCCATTTGTTCAACTAATGTACAAGGCTTGTCTACAGAATATCCTGAGGCTGAGAGTAGCTGCTAGCTGGCTGAGTGATGAGGAAACCAAGGGCCATGTCTACGTTTCTGTTCTAAGAGGAATTGACAAACATTTTAGTGTTTGGCCTCTCAGCCTGAGAGAATCAGAGGGAGTCAATGGCTCTTTTTGCTCATCTGTTCTGGGCTGAATTAACACAGTGAGTGGATGGATTGCTAAACTTGGAGCATTGTTTTCCTTCATTTAGTTTCTCTGAACACAGAAAAAAACCTCATCAAACCATTATGTTAATGCTGCTCATTGGTTAGTGCTGTTAGTTGTCTGTGTTAAGGAAGAAGAAGCACAAATGTCATGAAGGCTACACTGTAAAAACTAAACAAAAAAAACTGAACTTTACCGTAATAAATAGGGTGCAACTTTTTGTAATATTATGGTAAAATTATCTCAAACTCAAATTACCTGGGGGCCACTGGAGGCAGTATGAAAATGACCCAAAAACCCCACAAAATTACAAAAAAAAAGACACAAAATCACAGGAAAAGACACAAAATGACTGAAAAAACACTAAAAAGACATAAAAAAAAACGACATTACTTAATAAAGGAATAAAATGATAGAAAAAAAACTTCATTACTTAAAAAAGACACAAAATGACAAAAAGACACAGATTAAAAAAAAAAAAAAGACACAAAATGACCCAAAAAAGACACAAAATTACAAAAAAAAATACTGCCATTCATATCAAACTCACATTAAACTTTCATATCAAGGTGGGGGCCACAAAATATCGTCACAAGGGCCACAATTGGCCAGCGGGCCGCCAGTTTGAGACCCATGATCTAGCTAATGTGTTGTATCTTAAAGATTTCTGCACTGTAAAAAAAAAAAAAAAAACTGTTGTCTTTACGGTAAAAAACCAGCAGCTGTGGTTGCCAGAACTTTATATGTAACTTTACATGTATATATATATATATATATATATATATATATATATATTTATATATATATATATATATATATATATATGTATATATATATATATGTATATATATATATATATATATATTACAATATATTTTTGTTACAAACAAGGTGCCAGTGTATTTTACAGTGGAGTAATGTATTTTTTATTATTATTATTTTTTTAAATACAGTTTTGGCTGATATATACAGTTACGTGTTTAATTGTAACTGAAACTGAATTTACCCATTTATCATTTTACGATTTTTTTATTAATCGATTATTCATTAATCGTTATTTGTAAATGCTTTATTTTCCTCTGAACAGAAACTAGCTGTTAGCTCTGTTAGCATAGCTAACAGCTAACAGCTAACTAGCTCCGCTCCCAATGATAGTAACAATAAGACGGTCAAAATGGCGGGAATTGGGTTTTAGATTTCAAATTATAGACTTTTCTGCATCAAGGCATAATCTTTATTAATTATTTTGATGCATCTTTGAATTTATTTAGTCTTAAGAATAATCTGTTAGCTCGTTGAGGAAGAGTGAAACTCGTTGAGCTGTTGTTTTTCAATTAAATCATCAAATCTGTGCAGAAATGTTTGAATTAAACAGATAAATGTTGGATGGTGGTACAGTGTGTTCTGCCATAACGAGACATGTTTCTCAAACTAAGTTGGACAGTGGTAGCGCTGCGAGTGCATCATGCATCTCTAGTTTGTGGCCCTGAGGGAATGTAAAGCAGAGCTGCTGCAGCAGTGTTTCTCTTTTCTTCCTCTCTGGTGTTTGATGGTGCTGCTGGCGGGGGAACAGGTGGAGGATTTACTGTCGTGGAGCAGGTTGGGACAGGTTGCATGGATCTGTTGCCTCAACTCTTCTTCTCTACAGCAGCATCTTCAAACCAGCAGCATCCGACACGTCTCGGGGCGGAAACACTCCCAAAATATCTGGCAGCAGGGATATTCTTACACCTCGCACTTCTGCTCAAATGCAACTTTTTAGAAAAAAATATCCAAGTTCAGATTGATAAAACTAAAGGAAAAATAAATTGGGCAATACAACAACACATGCTTGAAATATAAAACAATATGACTGTATTCTATAGAGATTCTACAGCTTTATTAAAAGAGCAGTTTGACTTTTTGTGAAATATTAGCTTATTTGCTTTTTAGCTTTTTTTTTTTTCTTTTTTAATTAATTTAGACAAAACACAACACAAATCACCAATGAACAAACAGAGAAAAACAAGAACAAAACAAAAAACACAACAACAACAAAATCACAAAACCAACCCAAATAAATAAATAAAACCACAATAATAAACAAGAACCTTAACACATCAAAACTAAAACAAGACACAAACAAACATCAAACATAATTACCACATAAAACACACAGTATATCAGGAAACTTGATAACCTAAGAGAAAATTTTAGCTTTTTAGCTTTTTAGCTTTTACCTGTTTTCAGTCTTTGTGCTAACTGGCTGTTAGCAACATATCCATAGATCTACTGGTCTAACTCTCAATGAGCATTGTTTCAAAATGTTATTCACTACTTCTTTAACCCTTTGGAGTTTGGGGCTATTTTACAAAAAATGATGTGTCCATGTGACATTATGGTATTTTGTCCTTTAATTTTACATGGAAAAACAGTGTTTTCTACAGTTTAAAAGTGTGTACTGTTCCTTGATTTGCGGTAATTATAAGCATCTACTACGGTGATATTCAATTTTTAATTTCCTATTTCTGATGCAATTTGACAGCATTTTACTGTAAATTTTTGTATGATTTTTTTTTCTTGTGTTTTTTTTTTTGTGTGTGTTTTTCATTTGTTTTTTTTATAATTTTTGTGTGTTTTTTCTGTCTTTTATGTTTTTTGTAATTTTCTGTGTTTTTTTTGTGTGTGTTTTTATTTGTGTTTTCTCTGTGTTTTTTAGTTGTGTTTTTCGTAATTTTGGAAGTTTTTTTTGTATTTTTTTGTGTTTTTTTTATGTCCAATTTTTGGTGTGTTTTTGTGTGTTTTTTTGTGTTTCAAAATGTTAATCCAGTATTTTGTTTGGTCCTGGTCTGAATCAAAGCATCCGCCTCCATCAGACCAATCAAAAAGTCTGATATTACTTGATTTTCTCTGTTATCTGCAGCGTGTTCAGTCCTGTAGCGTCCTGATCTCAGCTGCTAGAAAGAGTCCAGAGCCACCAGCTCCTTAATTCTTTGGGCAGTTTGCTACGTCAACTCTCTTCTCCATAATTAATACAACCTTTGAACTTGAAAGTCAATTTGCTATCATAATAATGAACGTTCCCCTCGGCCCCCCGGTGGGTCGGTCCGGCTCACATGACATTTAGTTCAAAGGAATATTAATGTCAGGATGTTTAAAGCTCAGGGTCACCTCACAAACATGTCAGCAGGCATGTTGATCACACCGGAGTCAGGATGGGAAGGGACCAATAGATTCTCCAGAGGGACCAAACACGGTCTTTATAGCAGTAGTTCTCAACCTTTTTGAGTCGCGACCCCCAATTTAACATGCATGTTGTCCGCGACCCCCACTCACTGAACACAATCTCACACGCACAGTTCAGATCACCCACAAAAGACAACAAAATGACCAAAAAAAGGAAACAAAATGAGCAAAAAAGACACAAATTGACCACAAAATGATCAAAAAAAGACACAAAATTATCAAAAAAGACACAAAATGAGCAAAAAAGACACAAAATAATCAAAAAAGACACAAAATGAGCAAAAAAGACACAAAATGAGCAAAAAAAGACACAAAATTACAAAAAATAGACACAAAATGACAAAAAAAGACACAAATTGACCACAAAATGATCAAAAAAGACACAAAATGACCAAAAAAAGACACAAAATTACTAAAAAAAGACACAAAATGACCGAAAAAGGAAACAAAATGACCAAAAAAAGACATTAAGTGACCAAAAAGACTAAAACACATTAACACATGAACACTTTAACACAGTGGAGACAGAGCTGACTTCCAAAATGATTTGGCGACCCCCAGAAATCATCTCGCGACCCCAATTGGGGTCCCGACCCCAAGGTTGAGAATAGCTGCTTTATAGAAGGTCTTCTGCTTTGTTTCATTTATTCCGGGTTCAGAAACAACAACCAACCAACGTCTGAGGCTCTTACTGTTAGAGGAAACATGGCAACATGTTCACAATGAGGAGGAAACTGCTTCAAACATGCCTAAAAATATATTTTATGGATTAATGTGTATAAAATAGTGATACAAACGATCATCACTGTGGCCAAAGATGAGCAGCTATGATAACTCATAGACATTTGTAAAAACAGATACAACCCCATTCCTTTAGTTCAGGGCTCTCAAACTCAAATTACCTGAGGGGCCGCTGGAGGCGGCATCAAAATGATCAAAAAAAGACACAAAATTACTAAAAAAACCCACAAAATTACAAAAAAAGACACAAAATTATTTTAAAAAAGACACAAAATGACACAAAAAAGACAGAAAATGACCAAAAAAATGCACAAAATTACTTAAAAAAGACACAAAATTACAAAAAACCCCACAAAATTACAAAAAAAGACACATTTTTTAAAAAGACACAAAATTACCAAAAAATACACAAAATTACTTAAAAAGAAACAAAATGACAAAAAAGACACATTATTTAAAAATACACAAAATTACCAAAAGAGACACAAAATTATTTTTTTAAAAAGGCACAAAATTACCCCAAATTACCAAAAAAGACACATTATTTAAAAAGACACAAAATTACCAAAAGAGACACAAAATTATTTTAAAAAGACACAAAATTACCAAAAAAATACACAAAATTACCAAAAGAGACACAAAATTATTTTTTTAAAAAGGCACAAAATTACCCCAAATTACCAAAAAAGACACATTATTTAAAAAGACACAAAATTGCCCAAAAAGACACAAAATTATTTAAAAAAAGACACAAAATGACCAAAAAAATACACAAAATTACTTAAGAAAACAAAATGACAAAAAAAGACACAACATTATTTAAAAAGACACAAAATGACAAAAAAATACACAAAATTACTAAAAAGTACTACGACTACTACTAGTTTTGGGAAAGGAAAATTTGATATGATGATCTGTTGTAATAAAAAAGATAAAGATAAAAAAGATATTCAAACACACAGCAGCATTAAATAACATGGAGATGAATGAGGGTATTTTTTGACCATGTTGTGCATTAGAAGGTGTTTATAGTTTGTGCATCAAAGGGTTAACACACCTTGTGTGTGGACCTCAGCTCCTCTATATATTGTGACAGTGTGCTGTGGTTCAGAGGGGCCAGACACAAAATTATTTTAAAAAAGACACAACATGACACAAAAAATACACAAAATTACTAAAAAAGACACAAAATGACAAAAAAGCACAAAATGACAAAAAAGACACATTATTTAAAAAGACACAAAATTACCAAAAGAGACACAAAATTATTTAAAAAAAGACAGAATTATTGAAAAAAGACACAAAATAACCAAAAAAGACACAAAATGACCAAAATGACAAAAAAAAGACACGTAAAAAAAGACACAAAAAAAGACACAAAATGACCAAAAAAATACACAAAATGACAAAAAAATACACAAAATTACTAAAAAAGACACAAAATGACAAAAAAGCACAAAATGACAAAAAAGACACATTATTTAAAAAGACACAAAATAAAAAAAAGACACAAAATTACCAAAATGACAAAAAAAAGACACTTAAAAAAAGACACAAAAAAGACACAAAATTACCAAAATGACAAAAAAAGACACAAAAAAAGACACAAAAAAGACACAAAATTACCAAAAAAATACACAAAATAACTAAAAAAGACACAAAATGACCAAAAAAATACACAAAATGACCAAAAAAAAGACACATTATTTAAAAAGACACAAAATTACCATAAAAATACACAAAATTGTTTAAAAAAAGACACAAAATTACCCAAAAAGACACAAAATTATTTTTAAAAAAGACACAAAATTACCAAAAAATACACAAAATTACTAAAAAGTACTACTACTACTACTAGTTTTGGGAAAGGAAAATTTGATATGATGATCTGTTTAAATAAAAAAAGATAAAGATAAAAAAGATATTCGATCACACAGCAGCATTAAATAACATGGAGATGAATGAGGGTAATTTTTGACCATGTTGTGTATTAGAAGGTGTTTATAGTTTGTGCATCAAAGGGTTAACACACCTTGTGTGGACCTCAGCTCCTCTATATATTGTGGCAGTGTGCTGTGGCTCAGAGGGGCCAGACTCCTTGTTTGTGGCCCTCCACCACCACGGCTCCTGCAGCTCATCACATGTATCTCACAGTTTGTGTGTCTGTGGCTGACGTCTGACGTTGATCCATTTTCCACAGAGATTCATTTGCACAGAAACAGATGTAGTATTTGCATAATTCATCAGCAGCTTGTTTTGTGGATGGATTAAGGTAATCATTGGTTACAAGTAAATCTGTCTACCTGTTCACAGTAACGGAGAGCATCTGCATAATAAAACCAACTCTGTCAAACAATGTCAGAGAAGGAGATCTCTCTCTGCATACAGAGCTACATGCTGCATATTAACTCCATGTAGACATCCAGAATATAAAATACCTAAATCACTTTATCGTTTCATCTACAGGAGGTTGTTTATTACAATGAGAGTTATTAACTCTCTGGAGTTTTGTTCTATTTCCTCCATGTCTGACTCCTTCCATCCTGCCTGTATTCACCACTTAAAACATGTTTAAATACCATGTTGGTATATTTTCACCTATATGACCTGATAATAATAACTTATTTTTTATTCTGACTCACTGGATCAACATTTAGAACCAAAAAGAAATAAAGAAAAACCAACATAAATGTGATCTTGTGATTGTGTGTGATCCTGTCATCAACTCTGGTTTTTTTTCTAGTGGGACCCCATTTGATTTGGTTCTGGTGTGTGTAAAAAAAGACACAAAATGACCAAAAAAGACACAAAATGACAAAAAAAAAGACTCAAAATGACTAAAAAAAGACACAAAATGACCAAAAAAAGACACAAAATGACAAAACAAAAGACTCAAAATGACAAAAAAAAGACACAAAATGACAATAAAATACACAGAATTTCCAAAAAAGACACAAAATTATTTTAAAAAAAGACAGAATTATTAAAAAGACACAATTATTAAAAAAAGACACAAAATAACCAAAAAAGTCACAAAATGACCAAAATGACTCAAAAAAGACACAAAAAGACACAAAAAAGACACAAAAAGACACAAAAAAGACACAAAATGACTAAAAAAACATACAAAATGACCAAAAAAGACACAAAATGACTAAAAAAAGACACAAAATGACCAAAAAAATACACAAAATGACTAAAGAAACATACAAAATGACCAAAAAAAGACACAAAATGACTAAAAAAAGACAAAATAACTAAAATTGTTCGTCTAAACACACCAGAGCCAAATCAAATGGAGTCCCACTAGAATAAAAACCAGAGTTGATGACAGGATCACACACAATCACAAGATCACATTTATGTTGGTTTTTCTTTGTTTCTTTTTAGTTTTAAATGTTGATCCAGTAAACTGTAAACTGGACTAAAAAAACTGGACTTCATGTGTAAAAATCAGTGGAAAGAGTCTTTAAAATCACACTCTTTAAAAGCACAAACACGTCTTATATACACAGTATTATTTCAGCCTTCACCACGGTGGGATTGTAAATAAACAACATGCAACAAAACCTGAATATATTCATGAAATAATTGATTTAGTGAGGTAAAGGTAGAGAATGCAGCTCTCTGCAGGAAGTCACGTTCTGCTTTCTTTACATTCTAATCACAGCTAAGCGTGTTGAGTGTGTTAGTGTGTGACTTTGACTCAGTGGGTGGTGTGTGTGTGTGTGTGTGTGTGTGTGTGTGTGAGGTATTACCGTAGCAGCCTTTGTTACCAACATGCTTGTGGCCAGTGAAACAGCAGGCGAACGCCACCAAGGAGCCTGTTGGTGATTAGTTTCAGGAGCTTTGCATGTGATTTAGTTGTTTGTTTAATATGTTTAGACATGGAGGCTCCTACTGAATACCAGAACACATTATTATGAGACCACTGGTTAGTTCCGAGCTGTTTTAATTCAAATTTAGCACAAGGAGAACGCAGAGAGGAAGAGTCACATGATGATGATGTTCACTGTAAAAAAAAAACCATTGTTGTGGCAGTTTTGACAACTGCACTAAGTTAATGGGTGAGCTGGCCAAACATAAAGCACTCAATAACAAAAAAGACACAAAATGACTGAAAAAAACCCCACTAAATTACTTTAAAAAGACACAAAATTACCAAAAAATGCACAAAATTACAAAAAAGACACAAAATTACAAAAAAAGACACAGAATTATTTTTTTAAAAGACAAGAAGACACACAATTATTTAAAAGACACAAAATTACTAAAAAAAGACACAAAATTACTAAAAAAGATACAAAATTATGTTAAAAAAAGACACAAAATTATGTTAAAAAAAAGACACAAAATTATTTTAAAAAAAGACACAAAATTACTAAAATATATATATATATATTTAAAAAAAGACACAAAATTATTTAAAAACACAAAATTACAAAAAAAGACACAGAATTATTTTTTTAAAAGACAAGAAGACACAAAATTATTTAAAAGACACAAAATTACTAAAAAAAGACACAAAATTACTAAAAAAGACACAAAATTATGTTAAAAAAAGACACAATTATTTTAAAAAAAAGACACAAAATTATTAAAAAAAGACACAAAATTATTAAAAAAAAGACACAAAATGATTTTAAAAAAAGACACAAAATTACTAATATATATATATATATATTTAAAAAAAGACACAAAATTATTTAAAAGACACAAAATTACTAAAAAAAAGACACATGACTTCTTGTCATTGTTGATGTTATATCATGGAATAGTAAATAATAATGGAGGGCACTTATATAGCAATTTTATTCGAAGCACTTTACACCATAGACGACAGTCATT
The DNA here is from genome assembly GCF_030273125.1 of Centropristis striata. NCBI lineage: Eukaryota > Metazoa > Chordata > Actinopteri > Perciformes > Serranidae > Centropristis > Centropristis striata. The sequence continues at coordinate 1,219,165 of NC_081527.1, read as the reverse complement.
CAGCCATTCACACACACCCTCCCTGGAAGAATATATATTTGAACACAAAATGACACAAAAAAGTCACAAAATAACTAAAAAAACAGAACAAAAGACACAAAAAATAAACAAAATACTAAAAAAAAATAGACACAAAATGACCAAAAAAAAAATACTCAAGTTTTATTAGCACATTTGTGTTCCATACACCGCACAATCCCGGATATTTTACAGTACAACAAAGCCCCGTACACCGCTCGACTTATGACTGTTGCACTTTTCTACATGATCCCCCCTGATCAACATGTTACCCTCCCTCATGGTGTTATCAGAGTTAATTTCACAGAGTCAGTTCCCATAATGCCTTGCGTCTTGAATATCAAGTAGGTCGCCGCCTACTTCATGTCCCACCATGCAGGAAACACCAAATTTCCTTCACACCCTGTTGTTTTTATGGTAAAAAACCAGCAACTGTGGTTTCCAGAACTTTACCGTCGAACTTTTGGTAACACTTTATATTAGCGCACATATTCAACATTTATTAGTTGCTTGTTAGCAAAAAAAAAGTCCATACAAAGTAAAGAATATTAAGGTCATAACTCATATACAACAACGTCCTTACTTATTGCTAATAATCAATAATTCTGAGGTTATTGAGGGAAAACTCTTAGTTAATGTCTTACTGGTTGTATAATAAGGCCATGCAGAATAAGGCATTAATAACTACTGAATAATGACTCATTAAGAGACAATATGTTACTGATTTGCATGCTAATAAGCAGCTAATTAATGTTGAATATGTGTTCCCTAATATAAAGTGTTACCAAACTTTTTCTAATATTACAGTAAAAAGATATTGGCACTGTTGATTTCACGTTTAAGATCTCCATTTTATTCCATTTTTTACCATATAAATAAAATGTTTTCCCATCAAAAGAAACGCTGTTCTGCCATATAATTGACCAAAAAACTGTAAAAAAAAAATCCTGTTTTGGCTGATATAAACATTTACAGTGTTTCATTGTTACTGAAAATGAATTAACTCATTTATCATTGTACGTCTTTTTCTGTCATGGTTTAGCAGTTTTTCACCCTAAAATCTACAGAGAGGAAGAGTCACATGATGATGATGTTCACTGTAAAAAAACCCATGTCCTGGCAGTTTTGACAACTGCACTAAGTTAATGGGTGAGCTGGCCAAACATAAAGCACTCAAAAGTTTTATTAGCACATTCGTGTTCCATACACCGCACAATCCCGAATGGCTATTTTACAGTACAACAAAGCCCCGTACACCGCTCGACTTATGACTGTTGCACTTTTCTACATGATCCCCCCTGATCAACATGTTCCCCTCCCTCATGGTGTTATCAGAGTTAAGTTCACAGAGTCAGTTCCCATAATGCCTTGCATCTTGAATATCAAGTAGGTCGCCGCCTACTTCATGTCCCACCATGCAGGAAACACCAAATTTCCTTCACACCCTGTTGTTTTTATGGTAAAAACCAGCAACTGTGGTTTCCAGAACTTTACCGTCAAACTTTTGGTAACACTTTATATTAGCGCACATATTCAACATTTATTAGTTGCTTGTTAGCAAAAAAAAAGTCCATACAAATTAAAGAATATTAAGGTCATAACTCATATACAACAACTTCCTTACTTATTACTAATAATCAATAATTCTGAGGTTATTGAGGGAAAACTCTTAGTTAATGTCTTACTGGTTGTATAATAAGGCCATGCAGAATAAGGCATTAATAACTACTGAATAATGACTCATTAAGAGACAATATGTTACTGATTTGTATGCTAATAAGCAGCTGATTAATGTTGAATATGTGTTCCCTAATATAAAGTGTCACCAAACTTTTTCTAATATTACAGTAAAAAGATATTAGCACTGTTGATTTCACGTTTAAGATCTCCATTTTATTCCATTTTTTACCGTATAAATAAAATGTTTTCCCATCAAAAGAAACGCGGTTCTGCCATATAATTGACGAAAAAACTGTAAAAAAAAAAAAAAAAATCCTGTTTTGGCTGATATATACATTTACAGTGTTTCATTGTTACTGAAAATGAATTAACTTATTTATCATTGTACGTCTTTTTCTGTCATGGTTTAGCAGTTTTTCACCCTAAAATCTACAGAGAGGAAGAGTCACATGATGATGATGTTCACTGTAAAAAACCCTTGTCGTGGCAGTTTTGACAACTGCACTAAGTTAATGGGTGAGCTGGCCAAACATAAAGCACTCAATGACAAAAAAGACACAAAATGACTGAAAAAAACCCCACTAAATTACTTTAAAAAGACACAAAATGACCAAAAAATGCACAAAATTACAAAAAAGACACAAAATTACAAAAAAAGACACAGAATTATTTTTTTAAAAGACAAGAAGACACAAAATTATTAAAAGACACAAAATTACTAAAAAAGACACAAAATTATGTAAAAAAAAGACAAAATTATATTAAAAAAAGACACAAAATTATTTAAAAAAAGACACAAAATTATGTTAAAAAAAGACACAAAATTATTCTAAAAAAAGACACAAAATTACTAAAATATATATATATATATATATATATTTAAAAAAAGACAAAAAATTATTTAAAAGACACAAAATTACAAAAAAAAAGACACATGACTTCTTGTCATTGTTGATGTTATATAATGGAATAGTAAATAATAATGGAGGACACTTATATAGCAATTTTATTCGAAGCACTTTACACCATAGACGACAGTCATTCAGCCATTCACACACCCCCCCCCTGGAAGAATATATATTTGAACACAAAATGACACAAAAAAGTCACAAAATAACTAAAAAAACAGAACAAAAGACACAAAAAATAAACAAAATACTAAAAAAAAATAGACACAAAATGACCAAAAAAAAAAAAAACTCTGTTCAGCAAGTTTTATTAGCACATTCGTGTTCCATACACCGCACAATCCCGAATGGCTCTTTTACAGTACAACAAAGCCCCGTACACCGCTCGACTTATGACTGTTGCACTTTTCTACATGATCCCACCTGATCAACATGTTACCCTCCCTCATGGTGTAATCAGAGTTAATTTCACAGAGTCAGTTCCCATAATGCCTTGCGTCTTTAATATCAATTAGGTCGCCGCCTACTTCATGTCCCACCATGCAGGAAACACCAAATTTCCAGAACTTTACGGTCAAACTTTACGGTCAAACTTTTGGTAACACTTTATATTAGCGCACATATTCAACATTTATTAGTTGCTTGTTAGCAAAAAAAAAGTCCATACAAATTAAAGAATATTAAGATCATAACTCATATACAACAACTTCCTTACTTACTACTAATAATCAATAATTCTGAGGTTATTGAGGGAAAACTCTTAGTTAATGTCTAACTGGTTGTATAATAAGGCCATGCAGAATAAGGCATTAATAACTACTGAATAATGACTCATTAAGAGACAATATGTTACTGATTTGCATGCTAATAAGCAGCCCTTAGTGTTCCCTAATATAAAGTGTTACCTAACTTTTTCTAATATTACAGTAAAAAGATATTAGCACTGTTGATTTCACGTTTAAGATCTCCATTTTTTACCGTATAAATAAAATGTTTTCCCATCAAAAGAAACGCTGTTCTGCCATATAACTGACCAAAAAACTGTTAAAAAAAATCCTGTTTTGTCTGATATATACATTTACAGTGTTTCATTGTTACTGAAACTGAATTAACCCATTTATCATTTTACATCTTTTACTGTCGTGGTTTAGCAGTTTTTCACCCTAAAATCTACAGACATTTTTTACAGTGTAGATAGAAATGTAAATGTAAAGTTTAGTGTACTGAAATGGGGATTTCTGGCAAAAATATGTGCAAAGATTCATGCAAAAGTTAATGCTCTAAATCATCACTTATTACCCACTAGAAATGTGTGGCGTGTCTGTACCTGTTAGACGTGTCCGGGTAGTTTCTTCCCGTGTAATGTGCCTTTATAGATCTGTATGGCAACTCCCAGTTGGTAATTTTATGTTTCCACTTGCAAATGAGGCCAACTTTTGTTAAATTTTGGAGAAATCTGTAGTCAAGTCAAAGTGTATTTATAAAGCACATTTAAAATTGATTTTTCCCCCCCCAAAAAATGTAAAAAACACAGTTTTGTCTGATATAAACATTTACAGTGTTTCATTGTTACTGAAACTGAATTAACTAATTTATCATTTTACATCTTTTACTGTCATGGTTTAGCAGTTTTTCACCCTAAAACCTACACTTGGGCAGCCAATAAAGCACGATGTAATTTTGTTTTTTTGCTCCAGAGGGCACATCATCATACTTTTTTGTACGAAGGGGCACCCGATCATTTTTTGCACATGTAAAGGGCAGCCAATAAGGCACTTCCTCTCGTTTTCACCACTCTTGAGGGCACTTTAGCTCTCTTTTTCAACCATGGAGGCATGGTAGAAAAGTCCGCCACTGCTTCAGAGGTAGCAGAACGCAGAGAAGAAGAGTCACATGGTGATGATGTTGGAGCCAAAACGTTCCTCCACCCCTCCACCATATTTCTGATCAAGCCAAGATTGTTTCTGAGCCAAGATTGTTTTGCCCGAGTGTCATTTTTTGTGAGATTTGTCAGTACTTTTTCTTCTCTGCCTGCCATGAAGCAGTTTTCTCCTTGTGAGACGGTCTGCAGGGGAACGTGAAACACTATTTTCCGGAGAAAAATACAGTTGTGAGTTCCCCAAAAGGCTTCATTCACGCTGCCGCTCATACCATTAGTTCTCTTTTCTGGTCACTTTCCAACTTGTTGAGAAATAGGACATATAAGTTACAATATAAGTTCTCATTGGAGGGTCAGAGAGGAATGATGGGTGCTGGTGTTCATTTATTTATATATCCCATAATGATAATAAGAGGTTTGTCACAGGAAGTTTAACCCTGTGGAGAGTCCAAAAGCTCCAAATAATCCAGACTTGTTGCCTCCATCAGACTAGAAAACAAAGCAGCGTGGAGCCCTACTGTACATTTACCTCTAAAGTTCTGGCTGTAAACTCCATGAGGCCAGTTTCAGTTTGATGATGATATACCAAGTAAAACTGGAGACAAGCTCAAATAGATTTAGTATCAAATGATAGAACTGGATGGAACCCTCTTATATGGTAGATTTGACACCTTTGGTCACATTTGACACATTTAACATTCTTTATTGAGCATGATAGTGTTTTGAAAGTAAAAAAAAAAGATTCAAAATCACATTTTATGTTGGATTAAAGGACTAAAAAAGACACAAAATGACCAAATAAGAAACAAAATGACTAGAAAAGACACAAAAAGACACAAAATCACCCAAAATATACACAAAATGGCCAAAAAAAAGACACAAAAAGACAAAAAATAACTAAAAAAGACACAACAAAAGACACAAAATGATCAAAAAAGACACAAAAAGACACAAAATGACTAAAAAAGACACAAAAGACACAAAAAAAACACAAAGACACAACAAAAGACACAAAATGACCAAAAAAAACACAAAAGAGACACAAAATGACTTAAAAAAAGACACAAAAAGAAACAAAATTACCAAAAAAAGACACAAAGTGACAAAAAAGACACAACAAAAGACACAAAATGACCAAAAAAGACTAAAAAGATACAAAAGACACCAAATGACTAAAAAAAAAACAGAAGAAGAAACAATGACTAATAAAAAACACAAAATGGACCGAATCGCCCCAGACTCCATGTTAACAATCTGCAGCATGAAACATGATGTATGGTCTCAGTAAAGGCTTTTATAAAGTAATGATGATAGTAAACAGTAAATGTCTGGTCTTATAATATGATTCACATACTGAAGTGAATTAATCATCATAAATCCTGAACACAGTTTATTTTGACTCAGTTCTACATATTCTGTCCTGCTGCTGTAAGAACTTATGAGAAGAAATATGTATGAATATTCAGCTGGAAATACATTAACAACAGGGATTTACCAAATGTATTTATTTTTATATTTGAAGCTTCAGTTGAGGCTTTTATCAGCCTAAAAATATTAAAAACTCCTCAAACAAAATCCTCAATTTGAATGAAGTGAGTTATCGGATTAAATGAGTAAGTCTTTTTATATTAAGTCAACTTTATTATAATGATTTTTCTGCAGTTTTAAGTAATGTACTGTTATAGTGTTAGAGCCAGTCGACATTAGTGGATAAATAAATGTTAGTTATGGAGCGTTAATAAAGGAAAACCCCTCCCTTTGTGCAGGTAAACAGTTGTTTTTATATAAAATGCTGTTTTTTGAAGGTTACAGCTCTGAATATGGATTGAAGCTGAATATTTCTTGAGATAAACACGTTACATGTGAACATTCTGCCTATATGTCATGGTGATATGTCCTCCTTCTTCTCATTGTTGATGTTATATAATGGAACGTAAATAATAATGGAGGACACTTATATAGCAATTTTATTCAAAGCGCTTTACACCATAGACTACAGTCATTCACCCATTCACACACACCCTCCCTGGAAGAATATACATTTGAACACAAAATGACTTCCAAAAGATCCAAAATGAGCAAAAAAGACACAAAATAACTAAAAAGACAGAACAAAAGACACAAAAAAGACACAAAATAACTAAAAAGACAGAACAAAAGACACAAAATGAGCAAAAAATACACAAAATTACAAAAAAGGACACAAAATTACTAAAAAAAGACACAAAATGATTTAAATAAATGATACAATATTATTTGAAAGAGACACAAAATTACTAAAAAAAGACACAAAATTACTAAAAAAGACACAAAATTATAAAAAAAGACACAAAATCATTTAAAAAAAGACAAAATTATTTTAAAAAAAGACAAAATTACTAAAAATATATATATATATATTTAAAAAAAGACACAAAATTATTTAAAAGACACAAAATTACTTAAAAAAGACACAAAATTACTAAAAAAGACACAAAATTATGTTAAAAAAAGGCACAAAATTATTTAAAAAAAGACACAAAATTATTTTAAAAAAAGACACAAAATTACTAATATATATATATATATATATATATATATATATATATTTCAAAAAAGACACAAAATTATTTAAAAGACACAAAATTATTAAAAAATAAGACACAACATTATTTAAAAAAAGACACAAAAAAAGTAGAAAAAGTAAAGGATTCCTTTTTTTAGTCCAATTTCTCAAGGCTCACACTCTATCTGACATTAACTGCAGATTGGCGCTCCGTCACCAGACTCCTTCAGAAACACATCCCTCCATCTCCTCCGTCCATCAGATCCAGGTGGAGGATAAACTGCTGTTGAAGCTAAGGGAGCTCTGATCCTCCTGAAACACAGAATCGTCAGATCGTCTCTTATTACAGCCGTCACAGACAGACAGCCGCTCTGATCCGCCTCTCCTCAGCCCACTTATTGAAAATCACCTTCAATTTGCTCCAGATATGGAGATATGGAGGGGCGAGTCGCCGTGCTGCCTTTGATCCTCCGTCGCTCTGTTCCTTCCTCCAGATAGATGGATAGATGGAGGAAACTAGTGCAGAACCAGACTGTGTGACAACACAAAAGGCTCAGATAAAGATAACAGGAAGCTTTGAAACAAAAGAGGAGGGAAAGTGTATGCATGTTCGTATATACGCTCCATGCATAAAACCAGGTTATAACACCAGGTTATAAAACTGGGATTAATTGATTACAGAAGCACAGACAGAGAAAGATGTTTTGTCCAAAAATCACATCACACACTGTAAAAAAGGTCTAAAACCAGATCAAACAGTAAATCTGAGGGAAATGATCTTGCTGCATGGACAGATAATTTACCTTGACACACTCTAAAAATAAATGTTTAGACTCAACAAAAAAAATCAACGCAACAGTTTCCATTAGTCTTTCTTAGTTGTGACAACTTAATTTGAAATTACATTGAACCAACAAACTATATTACTTTGGGCGAAATAGCTTTTCCTTTTCAGTCAAAGATTCTATTCAGTACAGCTTACTTAATAACAGTTAGCCTAAAGGCAAGTTTTTAAGTTGATAACTCATAAAAATTAAGTTACTCCAACTGGCTTTACCATATTATTATAAAGTAATTTTATTTGTTGTCTAGTTAATTACAATATTAATGCACACAACTTTTTAAGTAGCAACAATATAAAACAAGCTGTTGCTCCAATTAGATTTTCTTCAGATTTTTTTTTTTTTTGCTAATGTAGTAGCTTTTCAAGAAAGACAGTTCAACCACTGCTTTTGCAATTAACTTCTTTTTTTATTATTATTTTGAACGTAAATAAGTATGACCACCTCAAAATCACTTTCTCCATGGATAAATACTGTAACAGCAAAAGCCAAGTAGAGGCCAATTGAACTTTGCAAGTGTTCCAGGGGTAGACCTGTCTCCGATGGAAATTTTCATCATGTGACTTTCAAAGCTGGTCTCGAACTCTTCATTGTCCTTGTAAAGCAAAAAAAGAGGGACTTATTGTCTTCCATGTTTTACAATTGACCTTCAGTTTGTTTGTATGTCATGATCATTTTCTTGATGCTTTTCAGGTTGCATGAAATAACTGAACCAGTAAACAGTCATGTGTTCATCTTTTCCTTTATATTGCTATTAACAGCCATTTACAATGCTGATGTGGTATGACGCACATTTTACTTTTCCAGCTTAATTTTAACCTATGGTCTGAGATCAAATAAGCCACTGATAGCCACATGCTAACAAAAGGACTATATTTCAGTATTACTGGTACTATAGTACAAATAGTGTCCCAGCCCAGTGTGTTTGACCCTGGGTTAAGATTATGCCGGAATTTCCCTTTTAAAAAAATCGAACTGCAATCTTCGGCATCTGCGTTTACACTATGCTCAATAAGGATTTATCTCTATTTCATAATATTACATTACTTACCCCAAACTCTCCTCTTCTTTCTCTCCAAGGTATACAACCAGGCACCGGATGGTTACTTCTCTTCTCATTTCAATTGTGTTGTGCTATATGAAAAAAAGGGTGGTGATGGTGTTAGGATATAGTATTCAAATTAGTATCATCTACAAGAGTGCATTTAAAAAAGAGGCAAACTCTAAATAATTACCATACCTCAAGAAGCATGTCCTTAATCTGCTTGATCCTTGCTCCTGAAGCTCCTCCTCTTGATGAAACCACATCCATTAGTTTCTGGGTGCACTGGTCCAGTTTGGCCATGAAAGTCGCTTCCAGGTTTACAACACTGACAAGTGAAGGAGAGAGTTTCTGAGTGCTGTCTTGACAGATGTGATCTAAGGCTACCCCATGTTTTAAATGAACAAAAACACTCATGGTGAATACATGGCAGACGTTCCCCACCGTGGCCATGACGTAACCTGTAGTGCCGTAGCAACCCAGTTTGTGTGGAGGTTTCAAATTTACACAGTTTGCACTCAAAACCCATCTTTGAAAACAATGGGAAATTTAACAAAATGTAAATCTGATTAGATTGTCTAAAGTATTTTAAGATTACATCATTACAGTCACATGGCTATTACAAACACATGACTAAAATATCTTTCTCCAGATTCTAAACAGGCAGACAAAATAAAAGAAATAGTTTGCTTACCTCTTTGATTCCTCTCACAGAAACATCAAACCACACTTTGCCCTCAGTGGAACAACACAGCTATACAACAAAAACAAAACAAAAAATTAATTGTGGTTGTGACAGTGGGGTAACATTAGAATGTAGCTGGTGGTTAAACGGTTAAACAGCAATCACATGACTAAAATATATTTCTTAATATATTTTAAAAAGGCAGACAAAATAAAAGAAATAGTTTGCTTACTTCTTTGATTCCTCTCACAGAAACATCAAACCACAATTTGGAACAACACAGCTATACATGTGAATGAACAATTTATTTTAATTTTTTTTTAAATTGTGGCTGTGACAATGGGTAACATTAGCATGTAGCTGGCGGCCGCATGCAATGAGCTAAATGTGAATAATCCTTTTCCCAACAGCTCTCTCTTGCTGGGCACACTGGCTATTATCTGAATGAAAGTCACTGAAACAAATGTAAACCCAATACTTCAGTAGAACTATTAGAATTAAATTTTACTCACCATGAAAAGTTGCTTTTATCAAGGTTGTTCAGCCTCCTAACACACCGTCTCTACTCAGAACTAGTCCAGGCACGTTGTGTGGAAAGGAGAGGGAACTTAAACTTGTAAAGTCAATGTTGAGAAAAATTAAGTTATCAAGCTAAGTTTTTTAAGTTACAACAACTTGAATTTTGTTTTAAACCCACCAACAATGAAATTTGAGTATAAATTATATACAAAATTAATTTGATGTAATTACCAACATTATTATTTGATCACAACTTAAAAAATAAAGTTTGCAACTTAGAAAGATTAGTTAAATTAACTAATTACAATTTTTAACTTGCATCCATGTATTAAATCAAGTGGTGTTAACAGGCCCTCTGAGTTAGTTTTTAGAGTGCAAGACTTAAACTTAAAATAATAAAATACTTCTTAAAACCAGTTAAAGTAAAGCTGCGAGCAGTGATGAACTGACCCGAGCAGAGTGACCTGATGATTATTTGGTTCTCACAAAGATTTCCAACAAACTGACCAAAAAAGACGTAAAATGACCAAAAAAGACGTATAATAACTAATAAAAAGACACAAAATTAACAAAAAAAAAAGACACAAATTGACCAAAAAAGACACAAAATTACCAAAAATATCTGTCAAAATGATGATTAAAAAGACACAAATTGACTAAAAAAGACACAAAATGACCAAAAAAGATGTGAAATGACTAAAAAGAACCCACAAACTGACCAAAAATAGATGTAAAAATGACCACTAAGAAGAAAAAAAGTGCTGAAATTAACTCTTAAAACCAGATAAAGTAAAGCTGCCAGCAGTGATGAACTGGCCCGAGCAGAGTGACCTGATGATTATTTGGTTCTTACCAAGATAAAAGATGTTTTAAGAGTTAATTTATTATTTTAAGCGTTCAACATGCTTATTTCTAGATTTAATCATCTTCATTTAATAAATCTTGTCAAGGTAAATTATCTGTCCATGCTGCAAGATCATTTCCCTCAGATTTACTGTTTGATCTGGTTTTTAGACCTTATTTTTTACAGTGTGCAGCCTGTGTACGCTCCATGCATTAGACAGAGCCGCTCCCTGCTCTTAATTGATTGCAGAAGTGCAGACGGAGACGGTGCAGAGGACTTTTTGCCCAAAAATCACATCACACAGCTTTAACAGGCTGTGATGTTTCTCATATAGAGGCTGAATGATTCTGTGTGTGTCTGCAGTGGCCGTGAAACCTCTAATATCAGTGACAGTAAGTGTGTCAGAGTGTAATGCATGTGTCTGGATGTTAAGGTAACCCTCCCTTTTGTTATTCTGCACCTAAAATCACATTGCATGCTTTATAAATTGGCTGTATGGGACGGTGCTTCTTCATTTTCTCTCTGACACCTCATCTCTGCTGCTGCTTTCACAGATTCACAGCCAGACACTCACACTCATCTGTGTCCCAAAAAAATAAAATAATGAAAGAATCTCCTTCCTCGGCCTCGTCAGAAGCCTCCGTCCTACTAAAACTTTTATGTATTCTTGTGGCAGTGTAACCGATTGGCCAACAAAGAAAGCAGCAGGAATAGAAAAGCTGCTGCAGCTTTAGCTGAGCTTCAATCAAACCCTGCAGCTAGTTGACATGCAGGCTGTGGAGGTCCCCAAAACTTATTCAACTTCTGGCTTTTTTACACCAGCAGCTTTTTTATATTACCTGGCAGAACTTCTCTTTCTTTTTTCCTTTTTCTCCTCCTCCCTTTCTCAGTCCAGAAGCATTTCTCAGTCAGCCAAGTGGCTGGATGGTGATGAAGAGACACTAAATGACCAAAAAAAGACAAAACATTACAAAAATACATTTGAAAATGACCACTAAAAAGACACAAAGCGAACAAAAAAAGACACAAAATTACCAAAAAGGACACAAAATTACTAAAAAAAGACACAAAATGACACAAAATGCCTAAAAAAAGACACAAAATTAGCAAAACAGACACAAAATGACCAAAAAAGACACAATATGACTAAAAGACACAAAAAGATACAAAATTACCAAAAAAGACACAAAATTACCAAAAAAGAAACAAAATTAACAAAAAAAGACACAAAATTAACAAAAAAATATGTAAAACTTACCACTTAAAACACACAAATTGACCAAAAATGACCAAAAAAAGACACAAAATGACTAAAAAAAAGACACAAAATGACTAAAACAAGACACAAATTGACCAAAAAAGACACAAAATGACCAAAAAAATACAAAACATTACAAAACACAAAATTACCAAAAAAGACACAAAATTAGCAAAACAGACACAAAATGACCAAAAAAGACACAATATGACTAAAAGACACAAAAAGATACAAAATTACCAAAAAAGACACAAAATTACCAAAAAAGAAAAAAATCAACAAAAAAAGACACAAAATGACCAAAAAAGACACAATATGACTAAAAGACACAGAAAGATACAAAATTACCAAAAAAGACACAAAATTACCAAAAAAGAAACAAAATTAACAAAAAAAGACACAATATTAACAAAAATATATGTAAAACTCACACAAATTGACCAAAAATGACCCAAAAAAGACACAAAATGACTAAAAAAGACACAAAATTACCAAAAAAAGACACAAAATTACCAAAAAAAGACACAAAATGACAAAAAAAGACACAAAATGACAAAAAAAAGACACAAAATGACTAAAACAAGACACAAAAGTCCAGCAGCCGGAGCCTTCCTGTGGTTCTGTGGTTCTAAAGGCTCATGTTCCTGATGAGGTTCTGCTGTAGGATCAGTGAAGCGGAGCGTCTGGCGGTCAGAGCTCTGGGTTCAGCTCCACCGCCACGTGGCTCCATGTGATAACTTCATTGTTGTGGCTCCTGTGTGGCCCTGATAAGCCCGGCGGGTCCGCCCCGGCAGGTCGGGCCCCGGCCCCGCTGTAAGCCGGTTCCGGCTGGTTCCGGCTGGTTCCGGCTGGTTCCGGCCGGTGGGCCTGCAGCCTGCTGACAGCCTGTGGTTCCTCCTCTCGGGGTGTTTAGAGCTAATTTATCAGCCTGATTACACAGACAAACATTTAACACATGCTGCTTCATTCTCTAAAGACACTGACTGCTCACTGTATTTATACACCGCTAGCAAAGACACACTAGTGTTTACACACTACAAACAACTTTATATGTGCAGCAGAGTGGCAGGTAGAACCTAAAGGAGATGGAGAACACGGGAGGGGATATAATGATAACAACAATATCTGATAAGAGTTTAATTTAAGAGCTGATATCTAGACATTTAACATGGTTTTATTCATAATGATTTTAGTTATTGTTAATAATGTTTTCATTACTGTAGATGTAAAAATTACTAAAAAATACACACAATTACCAAAAATATATGTAAAAATGACCACTAAAAAGACACAAATTGACCAAAAAATAAACAAATTGACCAAAAAAGGCTCAAAATGACCAAAAATTGACACAAATTGACTAAAAAAGAGCCAAAATTACCAAAAAAGACACAAAATTACCAAAAATATATGTAAAAATTACCACTTAAAAGACACAAATTGACCCATAAACGTCCTTGCAGCAAAGGTATCTATTGTGTCATTAAATGATACAAATTAAACGTCTTTACACAAAACGGCATTTAAAAAAAGATGACATAACTTTACCTTTATATTCTCCTCCGATACTGAGCACCGGAGAGCTTTGACGGACGTTTCATCTTGAAGATTCATCAAAACATAACGTGTCTGTGACAGCGATCTGACCGTCTAAAGACAGGCCGATCTGACCGTCTAAAGGGGGCCGATCTGACCGTCTAAAGGGGGGCCGATCTGACCGTCTAAAGGGGGGGCGATCTGACCGGCTAAAGACAGGCCGATCTGACCGTCTAAAGGGGGGCCGATCTGACCGTCTAAAGGGGGGGCGATCTGACCGTCTAAAGGGGGCCGATCTGACCGTCTAAAGGCGGTCCGATCTGACCGTCTAAAGGGGGCCGATCTGACCGTCTAAAGGGGGGGCGATCTGACCGTCTAAAGGGGGCCGATCTGACCGTCTAAAGGCGGTCCGATCTGACCGTCTAAAGGGGGCCGATCTGACCGTCTAAAGGCGGTCCGATCTGACCGTCTAAAGGGGGGCGATCTGACCGTCTAAAGGGGGGCCGATCTGACCGTCTAAAGGCGGGCCGATCTGACCATCTAAAGGGGCCGATCTGACCGTCTAAAGGGGGCCGATCTGACCGTCTAAAGGGGGGCCGATCTGACCATCTAAAGGGGGGCCGATCTGACCATCTAAAGGCGGGCCGATCTGACCGTCTAAAGGGGGCCGATCTGACCGTCTAAAGGGGGGCCGATCTGACCATCTAAAGGCGGGCCGATCTGACCGTCTAAAGGGGGGCCGATCTGACCGTCCAAAGGGGGGTGATCTGACCCCCTAAAAGCAGGCCGATCTGACCGTCTAAAGGGGGACCGATCTGACCATCTAAAGGGGGGCCGGCCTGACCGTCTAAAGGGGGGCCGGTCTGACCGTCTAAAGGGGCCGATCTGACCGTCTAAAGGCGGGCCGATCTGACCGTCTAAAGGCGGGCCGATCTGACCGTCTAAAGGGGGGCCGATCAGACCGTCTAAAGGCGGGCCGATCTGACCGTCTAAAGGGGGGCCGATCTGACCGTCTAAAGGGGGGCCGATCTGACCGTCTAAAGGGGGGCGATCTGACCGTCTAAAGGGGGGCAAGGCAATGAACACACGTCACGTGACTCAGCACCACAAGTGACAAAATGTCATTGTTTTTCTGTTTCTTTATTTTGTTAATATGAAAATAGGACCCTTTTAAGCAGATATTACTCAGTGAATGTAACACTATATCATTGGAAAGGAGTGTGACACAGTCAACTTTCCATAAATTTAGGAAAAGATAGATTTTCACCTTCTGTGAAAGAGGACCAATACACGACCATCTGCTTTTATATAATGCAATCAATACGTGTTAGAGCCTGCATCTGTGTTTTTATTGGTCTTAGTGATGTCAGGCTTTTCTTTCAGAGTGTGTAGCTCACCACAGCACCAGCTAACAGTGTTATTGGATCCATAGAGCATTGATGTTTTGTTTAAAGCCATCCTTCCAGTGGATGGCCATGGCTGACTGCAGCGAGGGCTCAGCCCACTCCAGAGTCACGGATTATACAAATCGCTCTGCTTTTCTCATATCTTTGCTTTTCACTGAAGTGGGATAACACAGAGTGGAAAGAACAATGCGTCAGTACAAGGTTAGAGATTCTGTGTTTCTGGTAGAGAGCGCTGTTTGATCATATGCTACAAATACAGGTAATATATTACAGGTAATAATATAATACAGGTAATAATACAGCGTAGCATTTAGATCAGGGGTCTCAAACTCAAATTACCTGGGGGCCGCTGGAGGCAGTATCAAAATGACCAAAAAAAGACACAAAATTACTAAAAAAAGACACAAAATGACCGAAAAAAAAACTAAATTACTAGAAACAGACAAAAAATGACTGAAAAAACACTAAATTAGTAAAAAAAAAAGGCACAAAATGACAGAAAAAAACTAAATTACTTAAAAAAGACACAACATTACAGAAAAAGAAACAAAATTACTAAAAAAAGACACAAAATGACAGAAAAAAAACAAATTACTTAAAAAAGACACAAAATGACCAAAAAAAGGCACAAAATTACAAAAAAAAACCCCACACAAAATGACTGAAAAAACACTAAATTACTTTTAAAAAAGACACAAAATGACAGGAGAAAAAATTACTTTAAAAAGACACAAAATTATTTAAAAAAGACACAATATTACTAAAAAAAGACATCAAATGACTGAAAAAAAACACAAAATGACTTAAAAAAGACACAAAATGACCAAAAAAGACACAAAATGACTGAAAAAACACAAAGTGCAAAAATTACAGTGAAGGCTTGTATATATATTACATTAAATACATAATACAGTGTATCTTACGGAAGAATAATGTATTTTTGTGGCGAATAGTCCTGGATAAGGTATAAATGAGGATAATTGAGTATTGTCTTTCCTCTGTTAGTGTGTGAGAGACTGAGCTGGCAGGCGTCAGCAGCCACAGATGGATTTTATAAAAAGAGTTTTATTTTCCCAGAACTTAAACAGCCAATTTACAAAATTAGCAACCGAGTTCTGGACTCATAAAAGAGGTCAACTAGACAGAACGAAGCTCAGGCTCAGCTCACTTAACATAAACTCAACAAAATGAAGAGACTCAAGTGTCTTTAGGAAGATAAAATGTGACAGATGAAGGGAATCAAGGACACGTTCAGTCTGAAAACAGTGTGCTGCGTTCTGCTGCGGTTTCATAGGAAATACAGTGTTTCCTATCAGAGTTTTCAGCTTGTTTTCTTTGTTTTGTGTGTGTATCAGATGTCCAATCAGCAGTGATTTGAATGTAAACCCTCTCTATTTAGATCCAGTGTAAGTTTTTGCAGGTTTTTCAAATTTTGCAGTTCGCATTCAGCATTTTTAATGCAATATTTTGCCTTTAATGTTCTTTTGTGTGATATGTTGTCATTTTTTTAATGTGTTTTTTGTGTGTTTTTGTGTTTTTTTATGTGTGTTTTATGTTTGTTTTTTGTGTGTTTTTTGTCATTTTTTGTGTGTTTTTTGTAAAAAAAAAAAAATGTGTGTGTCTGGTAAGACAGTTTAAACAGTAAATAAATGTACAAAAATGCCGGAAGTGAAGTAGTTACAAGCGTCATGTGACTGCCACAAGTTTTGTAAAAAATGCAAGTTACATAAAAAAAAATGGAAATTACGTAAAAAATGCAAGTTACGTAAAAAATGCAAGTTACGTAAATAATGCAAGTTATATAAAAAACGCAAGTTACGTAAAAAAGGCAAGTTAAGTAAAAAATGCAAGTTACGTAAAAAGCGCAAGTTAAGTAAAAAATGCAAGTTTAGTAAAAACGCAAGTTAAGTAAAAAAATGCAAGTTACGTGAAAATGCAAGTTACGTAAAAAATGCAAATAGCTAGATGTGTAAAGCATGTTAAGATACATTTTTTTTCCTCCAATATATGTGACACTTGTGGGAACTTAGAAAAGCGGTGTGTGTTATTACCAATAAATAAAAAAAGCTGATAATTACTTTTGCCTTTTTCTTTTTTTAGTGCATAACTGTTCTTCTGCACAAAAGATATTTTTGTCTCCACTTGTGGCTATGACTGCTGACTCCACAGATATTTTGCAGTAAAGCCACAGTGAGTAAAATGTAAAAATATGTTCAGAGGGTTAATTTAATACTTTAGAATAAAAGAAAGAATAAAGAACTAAAGAATAAACATTTGGTGATATGAATTAAATCATGTTGTTAAACGTTTACTGTTGTGTGTGTAACGCAAGTTATGTAAAAAACGCAAGTTAAGTAAAAAAATGCAAATTATGTAAGAAAACGCAAGTTATGTAAAAGACGCAAGTTATGTAAAAGACGCAAGTTATGTAAAAAAAATGCAAGTTACGTAAAAAGCGCAAGTTAAGTAAAAAATGCAAGTTATGTAAAAAAAAATGGAAGTCACGTAAAAAATGCAAGTTACGTAAAAACGCAAGTTAAGTTAAAAAATGCAAGTTATGTAAAAAATGCAAGTTATGTAAAAAATGCAAGTTACGTACAAAATGCAAATAGCTAGATGTGTAAAGCATGTTAAGATAATTTAATACTGAGAATAAACATTGTGCGATATGAATTAAATCATGTTGTTAAACATTTACTGTTGTGTGTGTATTGGACGCTGTAGATGTCACTGAGAGTCTTTCTGCCCTGCTGGAAGTCACCAACAGCCTGTTTCTGCTCTGTTGCTCTATCTTTGGGCGTTAGCTTGAGTTGCTATGGTTTCATGGTTAGCTTGAGTTGCTATGGTTTCATGGTTAGCTTGAGTTGCTATGGTTTCATGGTTAGCCGTGTGAGTCTGTCCAGCTCATGGTCAGGTCTGAGTCGTGTGTTTTCAGCATCATCTGTTGGGACAACATTTACTGACTGACTCTAAAGCTTCAGTCAACAACATGCAACATGTTGTGTTAGGTCAGAGGTCAACAAAGGATTAGCTCCACAACGCACAATCCATCTAGTATATTTGAGTTTTCACATTCAAATAAGAATGAGTTGTGTTAACAATAGTTCCATTCCAGCTTGGTTTTCTGCAGTGTGTTATAGAAGAGACATGGTAGTAGGAGGCCTCAGTACAACATTTGAGCATGATGCCTTAAAAGTGTAGTGTAAAAATGCACAGAATTTTGTGTCATTTTTTTAGTCATTTTGTGTCTTTTTTTTGTCATATTGTTTCTTTTCTTGGTCATTTTGTATCTTTTTTTTAGTCATTTTGTGTTTTTTTTGGTAATTTTGTGTCTTTTTGTGTCTTTTTTAGTCATATTGTATCTTTTTTTTGATCATTTTGTATCTTTTTTGGATAATTTTGTATCTTTTTTTAATCATTTTGTGTCTTTTTGTTTCTTTTTTAGTCATATTGTGTTTTTTTTGCTCATGTTGTATCTTTTCTTGGTCATTTTGTGTCTTTTTGTGTCTTTTTTAGTCATATTGTATCTTTTTTGCTCATTTTGTATCTTTTTTTAGTCATTTTGTGTCTTTTCTTGGTCATTTTGTGTCTTTTTGTGTCTTTTTTAGTCATATTGTATCTTTTTTTGCTCATTTTGTATCTTTTTTTAGTCATTTTGTGTCTTTTTTTGCTAATTTTGTGTCTTTTTTTGCTCATTTTGTGTCTTTTTTAGTCCTTTAGTCCAACATAAAATGTGATTTTAAACCTTTTTTTTACTTTCAAAACACTATCATGCTCATAAAGAATTGTAAATGTGTCAAATGTGACCAAAGGTGTCAAATCTACCATATAAGAGGGTTCCATCCAGTTCTATCATTTGATACTAAATCTATTTGAGCTTGTCTCCAGTTTTACTTGGTATATCATCATCAAACTGAAACTGGCCTCATGGAGTTTACAGCCAGAACTTTAGAGGGAAATGTACAGTAGGGCTCCACAGCTCAAAGATAAAGAGGGAAACGGTTTATTTACAGTGAGCGAATCTGTAAAACAAAGCCTGAATTGCATTTTCTTTAATCTGGTATTTTTTATTCAGTAGTTTATTGGTAAAGCTGCCAGCGTCATTGAAGCATGAGCTTCTTCCAAACACTGTATCTACTTTGCAACATGATGAAGAGCAGCTAGTTATTCAGGCGGCGCTGCGCTACCCGTGCTACTTGGCAGGAATGCTAAATTGCCTTTTGGGATTGCTGGCAATCCCCCATAGACCCCTACGCTTAACAAGTCAATGTGACTTGAGTAGCAGGGTCACTTTAACTGTCTTCTCTCTGCCATTAAACTTTCTGCGTCTCGACTGGGACTCTGGGCCACTTGTAGCTCTAGCCGGATGAAAAATGGACGGGTCGATTGGCGCGGAGAGCTACGGGAAAATATTCAAGAGGAATATTTTGGGAATAGAGGGAGCTGATGCCAGGAAAGAGCTGCAGGAGCTCATTTAGGATGCAAAGGGAAGGACTCGGGACTCGGACCGACTTGATGTCAAATGAAGAAGTGGGAACACTTTATATCAGGGAACACATTCAGCATTAATTAGCTGCTTATTAGCATGGAAATAAGTCACATATTGTCTCTTAATGAGTCATTATTCAGTAGTTAATTTAGTTAAAATGGCAAAAAAAGACACAAAATGACTAAAAAAAGACACAAAATTATTTTTAAAAAGACACAAAATGACTTAAAAAGACACAAAATGACTAAAAAAAGACACAAAATTAGGGAACACATATTCAACATGAATTAGTTGCTTATTAGCATGAAAATTAGTAACATATTGTCTCTTCATGAGTCATTATTCAGTAGTTATTAATGCCTTATTCTGCATGGCCTTATTATACAACCAGTAAGACATTAACTAAGAGTTTTCCCTCAATAACCTCAGAATTATTGACTATTATTGGTCATTTTGTGTCTTTTTTGGTAATTTTGTGTCTCTTTTTGGTCATTTTGTGTCTTTTTAGTCATTTTGTGTCTTTTTTGGTAATTTTGTGTCTTTTTTTAGTCATTTTGTTTCTTTTTTAGTCATTTTGTGTCTTTTTTAAGACATTTTGTGTCTATTTTGGTAATTTTGTGTCTTTTTTGGTAATTTTGTGTCTTTTTTAGTGATTTTGTGTCTTTTTTAGTCATTTTGTGTCATTGTGTGTCTTTTTTTAGAGATTTTGTGTCTTTTTTTAGTCATTTTGTGTCTTGTTTTAGACATGTGCCTTTTTTAGTCATTTTGTGTCTTTTTTTAGTCATTTTGTGTCTTTTTTTAGACATGTGTCTTTTTTAGACATGTGTCTTTTTTTTTAGTCATTTTGTGTCTTTTTTTAGACATTTTGCGTCTTTTTAGTCCTTTAGTCTAACATAAAATGTGATTGTGAATCTTTATAATAAGACCAAAAATAGCTGATTATAGTGTAATATAAGAGCTGATATCTAGACATTTAACTGTTTTATCGGTGATGATTTTGCTTATTATGAAATGGGGATTAAGATCTTTTTTCCGCCATCAACACACATTCCTTCATCTCTTCACATGCAGATGAAGCTGTTTTCCATATCCGCCGCTCTGCACAACAACAAATGGGTTTAACCAATGAGACGTAACAGAAATGGTAATTGCTATTCGTCTCAGGATGGTAAATGTCCCGGCTGTGTGTCTGGTTGGTTGCTTCTCTCTGCTGACGTCCATGTTGGATTAAGTCAACATGGAGGTGAGACGAGCTGTTTCACTGCTTAATCTCATTCTACGTGGAAGCAACGCTTCAATCGCTGCTGCAGGTTGATGTAGAGGCTCTTTGTTCATCAAGAAGGGGACATATTGTCCCCCGTCCCCCCCCCCGGGACCTTGTTTTGTCTTATTGGATTCATTTATTGTTGCATAATGCAGCGTGATCGTCCTGAGAGTGTTTCCATTTTGTCATGGCGGCTTAAATTACAAATCTGTTGGTGTTCACATCTCTTTCCGTAGTGCTCTATGAAATATATACAGTTATGGAAAAAATTATTAGACCACCTTGTTTTTCTTCAGTTTGTTGTGACCAATGACCAAAAATAGATGTAAAAATGACCAAAAAATACACAATTTGACCAAAAATATGACCTGAAAGGACATAAATTTACCTAAAATAGATGTAAAATTAACCAAAAAAGACACCAATTTACCTAAAATATATGTAAAAATGACTAAAAAAGGCACAAATTGACTATAAATAGATGTAAAAATGACCTAAAAAAGACACAAAAATGTACCACAAATAGATGTAAAAATGACCAAAAAAGACACAAATTGACCAAAAATAGATGTAAAAAATGACCTGAAAGGACATAAATTTACCTAAAATAGATGTAAAAATAACCGAAAAAGACACCAATTTACCTAAAATATATGTAAAAATGACCAAAAAAGGCACAAATTGACTATAAATAGATGTAAAAATGACCTAAAAAAGACACAAAATTACCAAAAATAGATCTAAAAATGACCAAAAAAGACACAAAATGACCAAAAATAGATGTAAAAATGACCAAAAAAGACACAATTTGACCAAAAATAGATGTAAAAAATGACCTGAAAGGACATAAATTTACCTAAAATAGATGTAAAAATAACCGAAAAAGACACTAATTTACCTAAAATATATGTAAAAATGACTAAAAAAGGCACAAATTGACTATAAATAGAAACGCCCCGGGACCTTGTTTTGTCTTATTGGATTAATTTATTGTTGCATAATGCAGCGTGATCGTCCTGAGAGTGTTTCCATTTTGTCATGGCGGCTTAAATTACAAATCTGTCGGTGTTCACATCTCTTTCCGTTGTGCTCTATGAAATAGATATGGAAAAAAATGGAAAAAATTATTAGACCACCTTGTTTTTCTTCAGTTTGTTGTGACCAATGACCAAAAATAGATGTAAAAATGACCAAAAAAGACACAAAATGACCAAAAATAGATGTAAAAATGACCAAAAAAGACACAAAATGACCAAAAATAGATGTAAAAATGACCAAAAAAGACACAAAATGACCAAAAATATATGTAAAAAATGACCTGAAAGGACATAAATTTACCTAAAATAGATGCTTCTTTCTAGTTATTTATTTGTTTTTTGCAGTGAAGAGGTTATTCACTCATTTTAGTAACAAAAGACTTATCTTAAAATAGTCACATAAAGCTATGGCCAGTAGGTAAATTATACTAAAACAAGATAATTCAGATACTATTGGTAGATAGAAGAAGAAAATAGTTGGTGAGCTCCATGTTTTTGCAGTGTATTAAAGCCCTTAGCACCAACAGAGTCACTAAAGCGAGGCAGCCAATCAGAAACGCCGCCAGCAGAGGAGGAATAAATAAATAAATAAAACAACTTCCTCTGGTGGTTTCTTCACATGAAGACTCTGAGGATATTTACCTGAAAGTAAACAGCACGATGAGAGAGAAACCTTCATGTTGCCGGTGCCACAAAGACCCTCAGCTTCATTAATAAAACACTCCAGTCTCTGAAACAAAAGGAGCCCCAAGAAAGATTTTACACAGTAAACAGGTACGCTTCATTGTTTGTCTGCTGCCAGGGTCGCTGCTGCTTCTCTTCCAGCCCTGCTACTAGTGTTAGGAGGGAAAAGTTAACAACAACAGGTACGAGTTGAACAAAAGCAGTAGAAGTCAATGACAGATACACAGAAACACTGACACCGTTCCAAAGGACTCAAAAAAGATACAGAATGACTAAAAAAAGACACAAAAAGACCAAAAAAGATACAAAATGACTAAAAAAAGACACAAAATGACCAAAAAAAGACACAAAAAGACACAAAATGACTAAAAAAAGACACAAAATGACAAAAAAAAGACACAAAATGACCAAAAAAAGACCCCAAATGACTAAGAAAGACACAGAATGACCAAAAAAAGACACAAAATGACTAAAAAAAGACACAAAATGACCAAAAAAAGACACAAAATGACTATAAAAAGACACAAAATGACTAAAAAGACACAAAATGACCAAAAAACACACGAAATGACTAAAAAAAGATACAAAATTACCAAAAAAGACACAAAATTACCAAAAAAAACACAAAATGAGAAGACAAAATTACCAAAAACAGAACAAAAGACACAAAATGATTAAAAAAGACACAACAAAAGACACAAAAGATCAATAAATCCATGTTAAATGTCTAGATATCTGCTTTTAAATTAATCTCTTATCAGCTATTTTTGTTGTTATCATTATATTTGTCCAAACAAATGAACCTTTAGTTCAATTTTTGGTCAATTTGTGTTTTTTTTGGTTATTTTTACATCTATTTTTGGTCAATTTATATCTTTTTCAATCATTTTTACGAGTAAGGAGGGAAAAAGTGAAAAACAAAAGTTCCGAGTGTGAACAGAAGCAGTAGAAGTCACTGACAGACGGAGAGAAACGCCTCTGGGCTCATTTTAAGGTATTCCTCGTTCAGCTTTGCCAATTTTCTCCATGAATGAGAGCAGGAAACAGAACAATCAATCACAGCGCTGCGGTTCCTAACGAGCTGCCCAACAGGGACGCCTCGTATTCACCTGACACACGACTAACAGCTCCAGAACTTCTTCTCTTAAAGCTCATGTGTGGTGATTCTGTCTGGGACGCTGAGCGTAGAGAGGACCGGGGACGGTCCACTAAAATAAGAAATTAACTCTGATGAAATGACCAAAAAAGACCCAAAATGACCACAAAATGACCACAAAAAAGACTAAAAAGACACAAAATAACCAAAAAAGACAAAAAATGACTAAAAAAGACAAAAAGACACAAAATGACAAAAAAAAGACACAAAATGACTGAAAAAGACACAAAATTACTAAAAAAGACAGAAAATGACCACAAAACAGACTAAAAAAGTCACAAAATGACACAAAATGACCACTTAAAAGACACAAAATAACAAA
Source organism: Centropristis striata (assembly GCF_030273125.1). NCBI lineage: Eukaryota > Metazoa > Chordata > Actinopteri > Perciformes > Serranidae > Centropristis > Centropristis striata. The sequence goes on along the minus strand of NC_081527.1, from coordinate 1,195,051 downwards.
AAAAGACACAAAATGACCTAAAAAAGACACAAAGACACAAAATGACCACAAAAAAGACTAAAAAAGTCACAAAATGACACAAAATGACCACTTAAAAGACACAAAATAACCAAAAAAGACACAAAATGACTAAAAGACACAAAATGACTAAAAAAAAACCACAAAAAGACACAAAATGACTGAAAAGACACAAAAAAAGACACAAAATGACAAAAAAGACACAACAAAAGACACAAAAGATCAATAAAATCATGTTAAATGTCCAGATATCAGCTCTTTTTTTTTTTTTTTTTACATCTATTTTTGTTCAATTTGTGTCGTGTTTTTTTCGGTTATTTTCCTCTCTCTGAGAACGGAGAGGTAACAGAGGGCAGCCTCCTGACTCCGCATGAGGATGTGAGCAGAATACTACCACACACACACACACACACACACACACACCACACACACACACACACACACACACACACACACACACACACACACCCCTCTCTGCTGCTGTTAAATCCCAGTACAAGCACACAGCTCCGTGTCCATATGGTCTCCTCCTCCTGCTCCTCCTCCTCCTGCTCTCCTCCTCCTCCTCCTCCTCCTCCTCCTCCTCCTCCTCCTCCTCCTCCTGCTCCTCTCCCAGCGGGCCACCAGGCCTCAGGATGAACCATGTTTCTGTGTGTTTGGCTGCTGATTTCCCTTAAACAAATGTGTTTGCGTGTGTCATTACTGCTGAAAGCGTCTCCATATCATCACAGGAAACTCTGAAATATAAACCTGATACCTCCGTCACTATGGGTTGGATAATGTTTTAATAAGACATAATGTATGAATGCCTAAACCAGGAAACAAGATGCTCTGTAAAAATCACAAATAATCACTGAAACTATGATTAAGGCCACGGGGCAATCGCACCAAGTTATACTGTGGATTTTTTCTTCTTCCTCTTCCGGACGCAATTTCGTCCCGCTACTAGTCCTACAACTTGAAGAGTTGCAGGACAAATTACATATCAAAACGTGCGGTTTGATCGGGATCGGTGTGCTATTACTTTTCTCTACGGAAGACAAATTCTGCCCAAAATTTGCATTGAAATAAATGGGACAGGCGACAAAAAATGAGTGAAAAAGAACAATAATTGTAGATTTTTAAACGTCTACTTCTCCGGCATAATTTCACCTAGAGACTCCATTTAAACTTTAAACAGTAGACACAAGTCTTGTGTATCGGTGTATTAATCCACGTTTCGATAGGTCATATAGTTTTTTTATCAATCCCTGTTCAATGACCATGATCATTTTTGGAGAAATTCTGAGATTATAATGGGTGTGTATTGCACGGAATGTTCGTGTCACAGTGTGTGACATCATCGCCAGAGTGTAGAGGGAGAGAAAAAACTGTCAAAAAATAAATTTGAAAACTGCGCTCCAGGCCGCAAATTCCACTCTACAGAAATAATTTATACATAGAAACGTAGGAAAATTAGTCTTCTCCCTCACAATCCTCTGGTAAAGCTGTCAGAGTTATAGTTTGAGCGTAGGACGCACAGATGCACCACCAACACCACCAACAGCCTCATTGGCTCCCATATTAAAAACGCAGGAAGATTTCTAAAAGAAGGGAGATGTAACAGTTTTTTAGATCGCTCTAACAAAGCTATTTCTTCATTTTTTCTTCACAAAAACATATGTAGACGTTCAGGAAGAACTCAGGACGCTCATAGTGAAGTCGGATCAATGATAGGTATTATGGTTTTGCCAAAAATTATTTCTGTTCGAGGCCAGAAATTCCAGTCTGTCCACCTCTGGCTGCTGTCACTGTGATGGAACATTCTACAGCTGCAGTTAATTCTGTTGATTGCTTGGATCTGATTGGTCGACCCCAATGCCTTTGATCCTTTGAACTATCTCTCAAGGAGAGAGAACCACACACACACACATAGACAAACAGACACACACACACACACACACACACACACACACACACACACACATTTTCAAAACGATAAAACCAAGAGATTGTCAAAGAAAAAACAAAACAAAAGATGTCACATTATTGTAATTTCTACATTCAAATGTCATTTGGCAAAGCTGAAATGACAAAAAAAACAAATGACTCAGCTGTGTTTTAAAAAAGAGGAACAATGGAACAGGTGTAGAAAAACAATAAATCAAGACAGTAAATGTGACATTTTTTTCCACATTGTGAAGTAAAAAAGGACAAAGAGATGTTTTCTTTTGTTCTTGTGTACTTCATGTTCTGTACAGTATGAGCCACATATTGACGTTTTTAGAAATATGACCTAAAAAAGACACAAAATGACCACAAAAAAGACTAAAAAAGTCACAAAATGACACAAAATGACCACTAAAAAGACACAAAATAACCAAAAAAGACAAAAATGACTAAAAAAGACACAAAAAGACACAAAATGACCAAAAAAAGACACAAAATGACTAAAAAAGACACAAAAAGACACAAACTGACCAAAAAAGACACAAAATGACCTAAAAAAGACACAGGTCACAAAAGAACAGGTGTAGAAAAACAATAAATCAAGACAGTAAACGTGACGTTTTTACCACATTGTGAAGTAAAAAAGGACAAAGAGATGTTTTCTTTTGTTCTTATGTACTTCATGTTCTGTACAGTATGAGCCACATATTGACGTTTTTAGAAATATGTTTTCTATAAGAGGAATAGTTGAGAATAAAAGAGACCTTTCCTCTCTCTCCTGCTCTTCTGGAGTTCACTTGCATGTGTATTTGTGTGAAAATCAATATCAAGACTTCAGTAGTTACTCAACATGTTTTCTCTCTTTTAAGACCCTTAGAACTCTTTATTTGTGTTTATTTATTTATCTTTTAGAAAGCAGCAGAGCAGACTGCATGCTGATTACAGATGGAGCCAAATTAAAATTCACAGCACAGAGCATCATCACCACCAGCATGTTGTCAGACTCCACAAAACTCCACAAAACTCCAGAAACTGGTCTGGATGCTGGCTGAGTGATGACTCAGCAGAAGATAAAACACCTCGGGCCTTTAAATCACTGCTGGTGTCTGTTTCTGTTAGCAGAGAGTCAGAACAGGCTGGAATATGTTCAAAGGTGAAGGCAAACTGTTCAAAAGTCACTTTTATAATCCACTTACAGTCAGAACTCTCTGTGTGCCCCATGCTAAATGTTTCTATACAGACTGTGTTCATACTGAAAATGTGACGAAATTAAAGGAGTAGTTTAGGAAACAATTTTGGGGGGTAATTTTACATATTTTTTTGGAATATTTACTTTTTTTGGTGATTTTACATCTTTTTTTTTGCAATTTTACATATTTTTGGGGTAATTTTACATATTTTTTGGTGAATATTTACTTTTTTTGGTGATTTTACATCTTTTTTTTTATTTTACATATTTTTGGGGTAATTTTACATCTTTTTTGGGGAATATTTACTTTTTTTGTAATTTTACATCTTTTTTTGTAATTTTACGTCTTTTTTGGGTAATTTTACATCTTTTTTCTGTAATTTTACATATTTTTTGGGTTAATTTTATATATTTTTGGAGTAATTTTACATATTTTTTGGGGTAATTTTACATCTTTTTTCTCTAATTTTACATCTTTTTTGGGGTAATTTTACTTTTTTTGTCATTTTAAATCTTTTTTTTGTCATTTTACATCTTTTTTTTGTCATTTTACATCTTTTTGGGGTAATTTTACATCTTTTTTCTGTAATTTAACATATTTTTGGGGGTAATTTTACATATTTTCTGGGGTAATTTCACTTTTTTTGTAATTTGTAATAACTCACAAGCTTTTCTGTGTTAGCAGAGAATCAGAACAGGCTGCAATATGTTCAAAGGTGAAGTCAAACTGTTCAAAAGTCACTTTTATAATCCACTTACAGTCAGAACTCTCTCTGTGCCCCATGCTAAATGTTTCTATACAGACTGTGTTCATACTGAAAATGTGACGAAATTAAAGGAGTAGTTTAGGAAACATGATTATTTAATCTTTCCATTTTTAACGCGACGCTCACAATTTGTGTTCTAAGAGGTTTAACTTCATGTAACCTTGGCATCTTACATCTTCTTTCTGTAATTTTACATATTTTTGGGGTAATTTTACATATCTTTTGGGGAATATTTACTTTTTTTGGTGATTTTACATCTTTTTTTTTTGTAATTTTACATATTTTTGGGGTAATTTTACATCTTTTTTTCTGCAATTTTGCATATTTTTGGGGGTAATTTTATATATTTTTTGGGGTAATTTTACATATTTTTTTCTGTGATTTTACATATTTTTGGGGGGAATTTTACATCTTTTTTGGGGTAATTTTACATATTTTTTTCTGTAATTTTACATATTTTTGGGGTTAATTTTATATATTTTTGGGGTAATTTTACATCTTTTTTGGGGTAATTTTACATATTTTCTGGGGTAATTTTACATATGTTTGGGGAATATTTACTTTTTTTGGTGAGATTACATCTTTTTTTTTTGTAATTTTACATATTTTTGGGGTAATTTTACATTTTTTTTCTGTAATTTTACATATTTTTGGGGGTAATTTTATATTTTTTTTTCTGTAATTTTACATCTTTTTGGGTAATTTTACATCTTTTTTCTGTAATTTAACATATTTTTTGGGGTAATTTTACATATTTTCTGGGGTAATTTCACTTTTTTTGTAATTTGTAATAACTCACAAGCTTTTCCTAGGCACAAACAGTGGGAGGAAATGATGGAGCTAGCTGGAAGCTACAAGCTAACCGCATGGCACGAAGAAGCTAATGCTTTAATGATATCAGAACAAAGGCTGGACTTAAACAAGAAAAAATGAATTACCCTTAAAGGCAAACACAGGCAAAGCTTACACAGAACATGACATTATGAATATTATATTCCTTTTTGGCCCGTATATCCCTCTAAATCCTGCACACTGCTCCTTTAAGTGAACTGATCCAACACATTTGACTTGTTAACATTTGCTTCCTAAAGCAACTGGAGGTAAAAGTAATAAAACAAACTCTTCGCCTTGCCTGCAGTCTGTTTTTAAAGGACACAGCTTCAGCAGTCTCCCTTTAATATTCAGCATATTTACCAATGTTATCTTATTCTGAATAATCTCATATCCCGTTCAGAAGGAATTTCAAATATAAAAGCTGTGATATTACAGTATGTGCTGTATTGTGACCTCCCTTTTGACTGATGGTTTTCATGATCCGTTCCAGCTTGGTTTCTATGGTAACGCTACCTTTGCTACACATGCAGACAAACATGCATGAGATGCAGATAAACACTGTGTCACCAACGAGTCCTTGGCCACATCTCTGCTGCTTTATGTAACATGAAACATTAAAACATCTAGAAATCACTAAAACTATAATATATAGTTTGTTAAACTGTCTACTTATATTATTTCAAATGTTTCTAACAATGCTCAAACTCATTAATCTGTCGTTTTATTCAAGGTAATGGTGTGTTTCATGTGGACGCCTTTCAATATAGTATAGTAAAATTTTGCATTGAAGTGAATGGGACGGCCGAAAAAAAAAAATGAGTGAAAAAGAACAATAATTGGAGATTTTTAAACGTCTACTTCTCCGGCATAATTTCACCTAGAGACTCCATTTAAACTTTAAACAGTAGACACAAGTCTTGTGTATCGGTGTATTAATCCACGTTCCGATAGGTCATATAGTTTTTTATCAATCCCTGTTCAATGACCATGATCATTTTTGGAGAAATTCTGAGATTATAATGGGTGTGTATTGCACGGAATGTTTGTGTCACAGTGTGTGACATCATCGCCAGAGTGTAGAGGGAGAGAAAAAACTGTCAAAAAATTTATTTGAAAACTGCGCTCCAGGCCGCAAATTCCACTCTACAGAAATAATTTATACATAGAAACGTAGGAAAATTAGTCTTCTCACTCACAATCCTCTGGTAAAGCTGTCAGAGTTATAGTTTGGGCGTAGGACGCACAGATGATCCACCAACACCACCAACAGCCTCATTGGCTCCCATATTAAAAACGCAGGGAGATTTCTGTATAAAAAAGCATATTTAACAGTTTTTCAGATCGCTCTTACAAAGCTATTTCTTCATTTTTCTTCACAAGAAACATATGTAGACGTTCAGGAAGAACTCAGGACGCTCAAAGTGAAGTCGGATCAATGATAGGTATTATGGTTTTGCTAAAAATGCTTTCTGTTCGAGGCCAGAAATTCCAGTCTGTCCACCTCTGACTGCTGTCACTGTTCAGGAACATTCTACAGCGGCAGTTAATTCTGTTGATTGCTCTGCTCTGATTGGTCGACCGCAACCCCTTTGATCCTTTGATCCATCTCTCACAGAAAGAGAGAACCAGACACACACACATTTTGAGGTTAAAGGTCATAGGTTGCTGTATAAATAAATACTTGTAAAGGAATGCTTGTTGTAGGTGTGCTCCTTGTATATTATATAGTATCATAACATTACTAGTATTAATTGTTATAAATCTCTGAAGAATCTCATCATAGTGTACACACACCGGCAGTAGCCCCCGTGGCCCTTTCACTATTTACCCAGGGGAAGTTTTCTAGTTTTGATTGAGAGACCCCTAGTGGTAGAAAAGGCATACTGTACATTGGATAGCCTCGAATGAAAAAGTTAAGATAAAGGAGAGATAAACATTCTCCAAAGGTCACAAAACCTGTTCATATCATCATGTATCCAGTCCAGATATGAGGCATAAATGGTTTTATTGTGTGAAAGTGGTCTGTGTCGAGGCTAAAACTCTGTGTTTACTGTGTGAAATGGATACTTCACAGCCCCTCAGTCAGAAACCAGCCTCTCTGTGGTGTGTAGTTGGAGGACAGGCCTGAAGGACGAGGTCCTTGTGTTCACATTGGAATAATGATCCTTAAATTAGTACCCTGCCTCTCCTTCAGACTCTTCCATAGTGAGCCGCCAGCTCTCAGCTCAACAATGTCATGTTGTCTTTAATAGTCGTTTATTACTGCTCAGTTTGGGGAATTCACAATCAACAACTCCAGAGTCATTTGTGTTTATCGCCGTGGTGACCAAGCAACGTGACGACTGGTATCACACAAGCTGCATGTTGTTGTCACATTTAGAGCCTTTAAAAAAAAAATTCTAATATAAAAATGGATATTTTTGTGATTGTACATTATTTATTTCTATGGATTCATGTTTTAATTAGTGTTAGTGTACTAGTTCATTTATGTTTGGACATTTCCATACTAAAGTAAAATAATCAGCAGCAAATAATCAGCAGCAATAATCAGCAGCAAGGTCTTATTAAGGGTTATCCAGAGTAACAACAATAACACGTATTCTGCTCATATGGCTGTTGATTTTTTTTTTAATATAACATTTGTTGCTGAGAGAATAACACATTAAATAGAGATGCTTTAATTACATGTCTCTATTTAGTTTTTGGATAGGTTGATTTCATATTTCTGTATTTAAAAAGTTCACATAACATCAAACCAAAAGGTTGATTTTGTAGAAACAACTAGAAAATGTCCTCTGGGGAAATTCTGAAAGGGCCACGGGGGCTACTGCCGGTGTGTGTACACTATGATGAGATTCTTCAGAGATTTATAACAATTAATACTAGTAATGTTATGATACTATATAATATACAAGGAGCACGCCTACAACAAGCACTCCTTTACAAGTATTTATTTATACAGCAACCTATGACCTTTAACCTCAAAATGTGTGTGTGTGTGTGTGTGTGTGTGTGTGTGTGTGTGTGTGAAACATGTGTATCTGGAGGAGTGTGCGCGCTTACACGCGCATGTGTGCATGGATCTGTAACTGTAATCACATCAAAGCATCAAAGGCTTTGCAGTCGACCAATCAGAGCAGAGCAATCAACAGAATTAACTGCAGCTGTAGAATGTCCTGGAACAGTGACAGCAGCCAGAGGTGGACAGACTGGAATTTCTGGCATCGAACAGAAAGCAAAACCATAATACCTATCATTGATCCGACTTCACTTTGAGCGTCCTGAGTTCTTCCTGAACGTCTACATATGATTTTTTTTTAAGAAAAATGAAGAAATAGCTTTGTTAGAGCGATCTGAAAAACTGTTAAATATGCTTTTCTCCAGAAATCTCCCTGCGTTTTTAATATGGGAGCCAATGAGGCTGTTGGTGGTGTTGGTGGATCATCTGTGCGTCCTACGCCCAAACTATAACTCTGACAGCTTTACCAGAGGATTGTGAGGGAGAAGACTAATTTTCCTACGTTTCTATGTATAAATTATTTCTGTAGAGTGGAATTTGCGGCCTGGAGCGCAGTTTTAAAATTTATTTTTTGACAGTTTTTTCTCTCCCTCTACACTCTGGCGATGATGTCACACACTATGACACGAACATTCCGTGCAATACACACCCATTATAATCTCAGAATTTCTCCCAAAATGATCATGGTCATTGAACAGGGATTGATAAAAAACTATATGACCTATCGAAACGTGGATTAATACACCGATACACAAGACTTGTGTCTACTGTTTAAAGTTTAAATGGAGTCTCTAGGTGAAATTATGGCGGAGAAATAGACGTTTAAAAATCCCCAATTATTGTTCTTTTTCCCTCATTTTTTTTCGGGCGTCCCATTCACTTCAATACAAAATTTTGGGCAGTTTTTCGCGACGTAAGTATTCCGTAGAGAAAAGTAATACCGATCCCGATCAAACCACACGTTTTGATATATAATTAGTCCTGCAACTCGAAGACTAGTAGCGGGACGAAATTGCATCCGGAAGAGAGGTTAGCCCCCTTGGTGCTAAAATGCTAACTTACTATCTGTGGTGCTGTATTGTGTCAGCAGAAATTTTACTACCTGGACAAATAGATCTAAACCGTCTCCATGGAGAGATACCACTTGAAGCTAATTATCCATCATTATTATGAGTGTTAATATCTTTGGTAATATGGATGAAGTGACCAGTTAACATATCGCTGCAGTGACAGCAGCACTGGTGACATGGTTAGCTCGGTGCTGTAGCCTCAGAGCCCCAAAGGGCCTGTATGGTTCTGTTTCTGTTCCAGTTTAACACTGAGCCTCTCATCTGATCCACAAGCACTCTCCAATAAGATGAATGATTTTATTCCACCACTGACACTTCACTGTGATCTTATTGCCTGGAACAGAACAAAACCTCCCCGCTGGCTGCTAAAATCTGACAGCAGCGTTATATAGCAGGATTCTCCAAAAACGATCTGCCAGGCCTGTCTCTAAAACACACCAGACATACTGCCGTACACTCATTTGTTTATTTTTATCAGGTTGCATTAATCTTACCACAGAGGGTACACTCAACAAAATAATGGCGCATATCCAATCAGTGCAACATTTTTACACTCAAAAAATATTGAGTTGATTTGAAAGCTCTCAAATCGGTAAAACAAAACATGAGTAATGAGTAAGTCATATTTTCAAGTATGTCTGAATGAATTGACTTATTGGCTCAATTACCACATAAATTTACTATTTTGGTCATTGTGTCTTTTTTAGTTATTTTCTGTCTCTGTTTGGTCATTTTTTGTCTTTTATTAGTCATTTTGTGTCTTTTTGTGTCTTTTTTGGTCATTTTGTGTCTTTTTTGGTAATTTTGTGTATTTAATTATTCATTTTTGGTCATTTTGTTTCTTTTTTTCGTCATTTTGTGTCTTTTGTTGTGTCATTTTTAGTTATTTTGTGTCTCTTTTTGGTCATTTTGTGTCTTTTTTTGGTCATTTTGTGTCTTTTTTGGTCATTTTGTGTCTTTTGTTGTGTCATTTTTAGTTATTTTGTGTCTCTTTTTGGTCATTTTGTGTCTTTTTAGTCATTTTGTGTCTTTTTTTGTCATTTTGTGTCTCTTTTTGGTCATTTTGCGTCTTTTTTTGGTCATTTTGTGTCTTTTTTTAGTCATTTTGTGTCTTTTTTGTCATTTTGTGTCTTTTTTAGTCCTTTAGTCCAACATAAAATGTAATTTTGAATCTTTTTTTTACTTTCAAAACACTATCATGCTGACTAAAGAATTTTAAATGTGTCAAATGTGACCAAAGGTGTCAAATCTACCATATAAGAGGGTTCCATCCAGTTCTATCATTTGATACTAAATCTATTTGAGCTTGTCTCCAGTTTTACTTGGTATATCATCATCAAACTGAAACTGGCCTCATGGAGTTTACAGCCAGAACTTTAGAGGTAAATGTACAGTAGGGCTCCACGCTGCTTTGTTTTCTACTCTGATGGAGGCAACAAGTCTGGATTATTTGGAGCTTTTAGAGGGTTAAATGCAAAGTACAATTTATATCCATGTAAGCAAACCTGTGACAGCCACAAAACACTCTGTTTGGGTCTCTGTAATCTATCACGTCCTGGCACAACGAGTGCTGTGTCAATCAATTAGGAGATGGAAAACTGCTTTGTGCTGGATCCTCCAGCCCATTTGTTTATGCTTGGATTAAAGATTAGGCTTTCAAAATGCTTAAGACAGATGCTATGTCAATTTAATTCTAAGGGAATTGAAACTCCTTTAAACTAAATGGTTCAGCCAATCTGCATTCAGAGGAGCTACACTAATAATGCGGCCTAATCAGATTACTTTGATCCATTTTAATGCTGCTAGGTGGCCACTTTCTCTTTCCACCACTCCCTTCATTGCCTCTGCATTTCTTTCTCTTCCTCCCTCCCCTTCCTTTCTTTCTCTCTTCTCTCTCTTCCTCCTCTCTGCTGGGTGGTATTGTTCGTGGTCTCGTGCATGAGGCGGCGGTCTCATTAATCCTGCTCTCGTGGTAAACTCGTCCCCGGGGTAAAGAGAAAGAGAAAGCACACTTTTTAAAAAGTGCCCTGTCACAATCTGGCACATCATTTGCATTTAGGTTAGAGCCAGCCGGGACTCTTAAATCTTCTCTGGGCAGAGAGGAAGTTCCTCTCCACTGCAGCATGAGGACATCAGTTATTGTCAGGGCAAATCTGATTATAGCCTCACAATTACCCACACAAACACACAAACTGCTGCCTCACGGGGACACGTTAAGTGGTTTGGTTTGTAAACAGGTTATAATCTATATAAAGGTTATGGTTATTATCCACAATACAAGTGTTTCCTCTGCTAGTAATCAGTGTAATGGAGCTTCGTGACAAAGAAGCTGGTCTACAGCAGTAGTTCTCAACCTTTTTGAGTCCAGACCCCCAATTTAACAAGAATCTCACAGTTCAGATCAGACAAACTCAGTTGATACGATGAATTTTGGACAAATAATGAAGCAGACAACAACTAAAACATCTCTCTGTCTGTGCATTTATATATTTTTTTATATTTTATTGTTCCTTTTAATCTAAGTCCTTTGCTATCAGTTTAAAGGTCCATTCTGACCTCCTGAGTGTGTAACAGTCAGCTTCAAGCCAGAGACTCCTTGGAAAGTAACAACTTGATACTGAGAAACAAAATTACCCAAAAAGAATCACATTGACCACAAAATGATCAAAGAAAGACACAAAATGACCCAAAAAGACACTAAATGACCAAAAAAAGACACAAAATGACCAAAAAAGACACAAAATGACCAAAAAAGACTCAAAATGACCAAAAAAGACACAAATTGACCAATAGACACAAATTGACCAATAGACACAAAATGACCAAAAAAAGACAAAAAAAATGCCCAAAAAGACACTAATTGACCACAAAATGATCAAAAAAAGACACAAAATTACTAAAAAAAAACCACAACATTGACCAACAAAATTACCAAAAAAGAGACAAAATGTCAAAAAAGACAAAATGACCAAAAAAAGACACAAAATGACCAAAAAGACACAAAATTACTAAAAAAAACACACAAAATGACCAAAAAAAGCAAACAAAATGACCAAAAAAGACAAAAAAAAGAAACAAAATGGACCAAAAAAGACACAATTTGATCAAAAAAGACACAAAATGACCAAAAAGACACAACATTACTAAAAAAACAACACAAAATGGGCAAAAAAAGACATTAAATGACCATAAAGACTAAAACACTTCCAAAATGATTTGGCGACCCCAGAAATCATCTCGTGACCCCAGTTGGGGTCGGGACCCCCAGGTTGAGAACAGCTGGTCTACAGACTCACACGGCACCATGTGGAGTGTGAGTGTATGTATGTACAATGTGTGCACCAAATATTAATGATTCCTGCTCTCACCATGAATAGTTAAACCAGGTAAGTGCTAACAGAGATGCTGCACATAGAGAGAAACGTCCATTCACATTGAAAACATTGGTTCAGTACTTAAAGAGAAGAACAAAAAGCTCTTTATCTCTGGATAACTAGAGTAAAGTTGACAGCTCCACCATTAGTCTCAATGGCTTTGAAGTAGATACTTATTTAGCGTGCTAGCATAATGGCAGTGGATGCTGAGTTTAGCAGGAGGAATGGGTCTAATGGTCTCATTTAAGTTGGCCGGAGAAACTGAATGAGAGTAGAATGGACGTTCCCATTCAAATCAACATTGGAGGGTCAGAGCAGCAGTTATTTTTATGTGTATTGTTGTTATTGTTGTTATTAACCCTCTGGAGTCTCCAAAAGAGCCAAAACAGCTTCTTCATCACATCCAGACGTAAAAACAAAGCAGACCAAAAAAAGACACAAAATGACTAAAAAAAAAAGACACAAAATGTCCAAAAAAGACACAAAATGAGAAGACAGAACTAGAAAATGTCCTCTGGGTAAATAGTGAAAGGGCCACTACTGCCGGTGTGTGTACACTATGATGAGATTCTTCAGAGATTTATAACAATTAATACTAGTAATGTTATGATACTATATAATATACAAGGAGCACATCTACAACAAGCATTCCTTTACAAGTATTTATTTATACAGCAACCTATGACCTTTAACCTCAAAATATGTGTGTGTGAAGCATGTGTATCTGGAGGAGTGTGTGTGTGTGTATCTGTAACTGTAATCACATCAAAGCATCAAAGGCTTTGCGGTCGACCAATCAGAGCAGAGCAATCAACAGAATTAACTGCAGCTGTGGAATGTTCCTGAACAGTGACAGCAGCCAGAGGTGGACAGACTGGAATTTCTGGCCTCGAACAGAAAGCATTTTTGGCAAAACCATAATACCTATCATTGATCCGACTTCACTTTGAGCGTCCTGAGTTCTTCCTCAACGTCTACATATGTTTTTTTTTAAAGAAAAATGAAAAAATAGCTTTGTTAGAGCGATCTAAAAAAACTGTTAAACATGCTTTTCTATAGAAATCTCCCTGTGTTTTTAATATGGGAGCCAATGAGGCTGTTGGTGGTGTTGGTGGATCATCTGTGCGTCCTACGCCCAAACTATAACTCTGACAGCTTTACCAGAGGATTGTGAGGGAGAAGACTAATTTCCCTACGTTTCTATGTATAAATTATTTCTGTAGAGTGGAATTTGCGGCCTGGAGCGCAGTTTTCAAATTTATTTTTTGACAGTTTTTTCTCTCCCTCTACACTCTGGCGATGATGTCACACACTGTGACACGAACATTCCGTGCAATACACACCCATTATAATCTCAGAATTTCTCCAAAAATGATCATGGCCATTGAACAGGGATAAATAAGAGAAAGCTTTGAGTTTCTAGCTCGTCTTGGGAATTCTAAACCTCCTCGCCCAAAAAAACAGAAAAGTCTCAGAGGGAAGTAAAGATTAGTTTGCTTTTACTGCCAGCTTTTCACTGCTGGCTCACCAACATGTTAGATCTGACAGAAGAATTGGCAAATTACCTTAATTTGAGCACTCAAATATGTTCAATGGCTCCAGGCAAATAGTTTTATTTCTTTTTTTTCTTGCCAAAAATTGGCTCTTTTGATATAAAGGTGGCTGACCCTTGGCTTGGATGGAGTCGGCACCAAAACCACTAGGTGGAGTTTTGGAAAAAAACATTGTATTTTTATAGTTTTGGTTAGAAATAGAGACTTTGATAAACCATGTGTTAGAAACATCTCTGTCACTGAAGGTGTAACTTCTTTCAAGAGGTGTTCTTAAAGAGACAGGCGCTGAAATGGAGAGCCAATTGTGGCCCTCGTGACGATATTTTGTGGCCCCCACCTTGATATGAAAGTTTAATGTGAGTTTTATATGAATGGCACTTTACCGTGTTTTGTGTGGAAGGTCCCTTTAATTACTTTTTTTGGTAATTCTGTGTCTTTTTTTGCTAATTTTGTCTTTTTTAAATAATTTTGTGTCTTTTTTTTGTAATTTTGTTTCTTTTTTTGGTCATTTTGTGTCTTTTTTAAATAATTTTGTGTCTTTTTTTGGTCATTTTGTGTCTTTTTTAAACAATTTTGTGTCTTTTTTAAATAATTTTGTGTCTTTTTTGGTCATTTTGTGTCTTTTTTTGGTCATTTTGCGTCTTTTTTAAACAATTTTGTGTCTTTTTTATTTCTTATTTTGTATATTTTTAAAGTAATTTGTTTTTTTTCTGTCATTTGGTGTCTTTTTTAGTAACTTTGTGTCTTTTTTTAGTAATTTTGTGTCTTTTTTGGTAATTTAGTGGGTTTTTGGTAATTTTGTGTCTTTTTTTGGTAATTTTGAGTCTTTTTTTAATAACTTTCTGTCTTTTTTGGTAATTTTGTGTCTTTTTTTGGTATTTGTGTCTATTTTTAGTAATGTTGTGTCTTTTTTAGGTTATTTAGTGTTTTTTGGTCATTTTGTGTCTTTTTTAGTAATTTTGTGCCATTTTTTTTAGTAATTTGTGTCTTTTTTTAGTAATTTTTATACTGCCTCCAGTGGCCCCCATTGTAATTTGAGTTTGAGACCCCTGGTTTAGGAACTTACTAGAAGATTACAAAATCTATTTAAAATGATTGATCGAAGGTTAAAGCTCCAAAACTCTGCTAATGAATTCCCCGTGAGACCAGAGTCCTGCTCTGGTGGTGATGTGAAGGAGAGCATCAGCACATGAAGCAGACTAACCAACAGATGAGAATAAATGGAGGCCCACATTGTGCAGCTGCAGAGTAGTGTAACTGGATACATGTTCTCAAGTCGGTCACACTGTGTAAAAGCCTGTGATCAGCAGGAAAATCCTGCCTGCAACTCCATCTCCAGCAGTAATCAGTGTAATGGTGTTATACTGCCTTTATACGCACAGATCTCTACTAAGGCCTCGCAGTGGTGAGTCCACTGCAAAAACTGGAATATAACTAAGATTAAATATCTCAGATCAAGGGGATATCTGCTTATTTTTTGTCTGGTCAGATAGTTCTTCTTAGTCAGCAGTTTGTATGTGCCGCTGTTTCACTTGTTTGAAGTGTTTTGGTCCTTAATTATCTCAAACAGATATTACAGCTTGTTTTTTATGAGATTTTATGACCATACTGAGTAAATACATGCTGGAAACTAGCATATCAACAGTTACAAAGCTGTTTCAGCAACACTTACAAGACTTACAAGACACAATGACTAAAAAAGACACAAAATGACTAAAAAAAGACACAAAATAACGAAAGAAGACACAACAACAGTCACAAATGACCAAAAAAGACACAAAAAAAGACACAAAATGACAAAAAAAAGACACAAAGTGACTAAAAAAAGACAACAAATGACCAAAAAAAGACACAAAATGACTAAAGAAAGACACAAAATGACCAAAAAAGACACAAAATGTTTGACTGTTTCACTTGTTTTTAGTGTTTTGGTCCTTAATGATCTAAATAATAATAATATTACAGCTTGTTACTGAGAAAAATACACCTAATTTTTGTACTTTTTTCCTCGTTTTAAACTCTATGGAGTCTTTTGATGGTCATTCTGTGTCTTTTTTGGTCATTTTGTGTCTTTTTTTAGTCCTTTAGTCCAACATAAAATGCGATTTTGAACCTTTTTTTTACTTTCAAAACACTATCATGGTCAATAAAGAATTTTAAATGTTGCAAATGTGAACAAAGAAAAAGTCCCTTGTTATTAGTTAGAATAAACTAATTCTAAGGTATTTGTGGCTTTATTGATATTAGATATTTTTACTGGTTTTGGAAAGTCTTGACAAGACAAATTTTCTTGTTCCATCGGCAGATAAATTTCATATTTTCAGGCAAAATATACCTAAGTTTTGTACTGGTTTTTCCTTGTTTTTTAACGGTGTCTTTCTGCAGTGTGTTGTGTTTGTGTGTCTTTGTGCTGTTATACCTCCTCACTGCTTTGTTGTTTCCGTCCTAATTCTCATCTCCCATGCTAACACAAGTGCCTTAACTGACTGCTGGAGTCACTCACTTCTGGGCTTTTTCTTTTGATCAGGCCTAATCCTCATTATTATTTACAGGCCGTGATTTCTCCCTGCAACCGCCGCCGCGCCGCACCACCAGTGAACCAGCAACATCGTACGGACTTTGATCAATTATGGACTATTCACTAATGGACTGTGTCCCTCAGTGCTCCCCCACCATCCTTCCCTTTCTGAGCTAGCTCCGCTCCTCTGTTCACTCCGTCCTGACATCTGTGTGTAAAATTAGCTTTAAATTATTTGATAGCTTGTTTACTTGTATATCTGGCACAATATATTTGGGTAATAGATCCGTGTGCAGCGCGGGGTCATGCTAGCAATTAGCGTAATAGTCTGTTTCATGGCACCGAGTCCAAAGTAATCCATAAGCAGGATAAGATGAAGAGCATCCTGCAGAGGAGGCATTAAACCAGAGCTGCTCTGATCCGCACAGTCTCATTAGACTCATTAAAAGATGTCAAAGTCTTTTCATTTTATCCGAAAAATGCACATATTCCCTCCTGAGGGCTGCACGATTATGGCTAAAATGATAATCATGATTATTTTGATCAATACTGTATGTAATCATGTTAAGGAAAACATCTGTATTTTTATTGCACTACTTTTAAACAAACAACAGGGACAGGTTTTAGTGTCTGGTGCTTGTTGTAAACAAACAGAGATCGCTAAGTGAACACCTCCTGCAGCAGCAGCACATACACACTGTACTGCTACAGAGCTAACTGTTAGCCTGTTAGCACATACACACTGTACTGCTACAGAGCTAACTGTTAGCCTGTTAGCACATACACACTGTACTGCTACAGAGCTAACTGTTAGCCTGTTAGCACATACACACTGTACTGCCACAGAGCTAACTGTTAGCCTGTTAGCACATACATACTGTATTGCTACAGAGCTAACTGTTAGCCTGTTAGCACATACACCATGTACTGCTACAGAGCTAACTGTTAGCCTGTTAGCTCTGTAGCAGTACAGTGTGTATGTGCTAACAGGCTAACAGTTAGCTCTGTAGCAGTACAGTGTGCATGTGCTAACAGGCTAACAGTTAGCACATACACACTGTACTGCTACAGAGCTAGCTGTTAGCCTGTTAGCACATACACACTGTACTGCTACAGAGCTAACTGTTAGCCTGTTAGCACATACACACTGTACTGCTACAGAGCTAACTGTTAGCCTGTTAGCACATACACACTGTACTGCTACAGAGCTAACTGTTAGGCAGTTAGCACATACACACTGTACTGCTACAGAGCTAACTGTTAGCCTGCTAGCAATTTGCAGACTGGACGCTAAGGGGTAAACGTCCCCTCCGACTCTGCAGCTGGGAGAGACTGCTGCAGGAGGACTGTGCCGCTTTGACTCGTTCTTACTCTTCTTAACGAGCTGCGGGGGCCGGAGGCTCTTCTTAACGAGCCTCCGGCCCCCGCGGCTCGTTAAGAAGAGTAAGAACGAGTCTCCCAAAGTCTCCAATAACACCAGAAAAAGTCTCTGGATTTGTCTCCAGTCGCTTTTTTAAAAAATAGTCGCTAAGGGGGTCTGAAAAGTCGCTAAATATAGCAACAAAGTCGCTAAGATGCCAACACTGTTGAGTACTACGTCACATCCTGCTTAGTGTTCTATCCAATCAGCAACCAGGCTGTTTTCAGGGGAGAAACACGGCCCCGCCCCCTGGTGGTTGGAGGACTACTGGTGTAGAAAGTGCTTCATTAGATCTGCAGGAGAGACGCATTTTAAAAGGGAAATATCACCGACGATCAGGTTAATTTAATCGTGGCGGCCAAAATCGTGATCATGATTAAAATTCCATTAATTTTGCAGCCCTAACACATTGTTGCCTCCCTCGTCTGTCTCCTGGCAGCACTGAGGTCTTTCTCTACGTCCCTACATGAGTTGGAGGGGACCTGTGTCCCTGTGTTGTCAGTTGACCCTCTCTCTGAAATGGAGATGACAAACCTGCACCAACAGCCATTGACATCCACATCGTAGTGCATTAAATCAGGAGGGAGATGAGAAGCTGTCTGCTGTCTGCCGGGTGCAGATATGATTATTCTGGCTGATGAATGACGTACTTCAGTGTGAAGCTTATTATTGTTTGTGAGGGCAGGAAGTGTTCGGAAATGAAGCTGTACGAGTGTATGATGGAGCGGGAGGACATCTAGTCGCTGTTAAAGCCAAGGGTAGAGGGAAGGGTGTGTGTGTGTGTGTGTGTGTGTGTGTGTGTGTTTGTGTATTTGTATGCTGATTTATTGGTCAGCCATATTGCTATCTATTTGTTTTCAGATAAGTGCCAATATATTTGTTTTTACACAGAACATATAATGCATAAAACAGTGCTTGGGCTTATTAAGAAAAAACCCACAAAAATACAAAAACCCCATAGAAAATTCACAGAAAATTACAAAAAAACACAAAAAAACACAGATAAAACCCAAAAAAAACCACACATAAAAACAAAAAAAAAATACAAAAAAAACACACAAAAAACCACAAAAAAATGACAAAAACACACATGAAACCCACAAAATAATTTCAAAAAACACACATAAAACAGATTAAAAAACACAGATAAAACCCACAAAAAACACACATAAAAACACAAAAAAATACAAAAAAAACACACAAAAAAAATGACAAAAACACACATGAAACCCACAAAAGAATTTCAAAAAACACACATAAAACAGACAAAAAACACAGATAAAACCCACAAAAAAACAACATACATATAACACAAAAAACCACACAAAATTTAAAAAACACATAAAAAACACATAAAACACACAAAAAACATACAAAAAACCCCGAAAAAACACAACAATTACAAAAAACACAAATAAAAACACATACAAAAACACAAAGATCACATCATAAACATTAAACACAAGATATCCAATTAAAAATGCTGAATTCCGACTGGAAAATCTGAAAAATCTCTGCAAAAACAGTAAAATCATGTTTCTCTTAGTTGATTGCTTGGCCGGGGCATTTGTGGACTCACAAGGGTTAAATAGCTTTTTTTAATCCCAGTTTTAATCGATCCTTTTACCTGCATCACCCAGATCTGTGACGGAGAACCCTGAATCTCTTCCTGCAGCTGGTTTCAGAGTCGGAGGATCCAGTCTGGAGTCCCTCTGATCTCTTTTCCAGTTTCCCCTCAGCTCCTCCTCTTACCTCTCCTGACTTATGAGCCTGATGCATCTTTGCAACTCTTCACACTTACATAACACATCAGCCATAAAGCTCTGTCATGCATCTATAATGTTTTCCATTTTGTGCACCGTGTGTTTTAGGGACGCACATCACTGATATTTCAAACAGTTTCTGAAGAAACTGACACAAAGCACAAAGCTTCTTCTGCTCCACTGCCTCCATAAAACCACTGTTTACTCATCTTTATCTGCTGAGTTTCATCACTTCTTGGTGCTTTCTGTTCCCCTGACATGCATATAAACTCCTTCAGCTGATAGACATGAATCAGGTTTAGGTAGAGGTGATGGTGACTGAATGCACACTGCAAAAAAAGGTCTAAAACCAGATCAAACAGTAAATCTGAAGGTCTAAAACCAGATCAAACTAAATCTGAGGGGAAAGATCTTGCTGCATGGACAGATAATTTACCTTGACAAGAAATCCGTTCACTGTGAATGTTTTAAAAAAAATAAAACACCTTTGGCTACAGACTGTACAGTAAAATATTACATTATGTTAAAATCCATAATAAAATGCACTTGAATATTTACCCTACAATAAATATTCAAGTGCATTTTAAACTGATATTCCACACTGAAACGTCCTGTAAGTTTGTGAGAAGATACCTGAGGTCCTCTAGAATGAACCTGAAGATGAATTAGTCACTGGAAACAGTTTATACATTTTTCACATAATGTAATATTTTACTGGAAAATCTATATCCAAATGTGTTATATTAATTTAAAAAAATCCACAGTGAATACTTCTTTGAATATCATGCAATTAATCATCTTCCTGGTTGTGTAAAACTTTTTTTCTAAAAACTGAAAACCAAACGTCAACACTACAATTATATTATAATTATATCAATATTGAAATATGAAAAAACAAGCATTTTTATTTTTTTATTTTTTGTGTTATAATAAAAACAAATAAAAAAATTCCAGTCAATTTTTTCATTATTTGATTTTTGATTGCCAAATGAAAATGGAAAGAACGAATGATACGCAGATTTAGTTATTTGTAACAAATCAATGCATTCAGTAGTTGTTTACGCATGTTGATGAAAACCAAAAAAGTCAAACTAAAGATGCAGTTATCACCAGAATAAAAGCTGTGGAGATATTTCAGTGTGGACCAAGGTGGTGAAATGGCTCCTGCAACAGCGTGCAAACTGGAATAAACTGTTCAAATGAAATGCATAAACTTGGTTGTATCTTGTCTTTTTTTGGTAATTTTGTGTCTTTTTTTTAGTCATTCTGTTTCTTTTTGTGTCTTTTTTTACTCATTTCTGTCTTTTTTCAGTCTTTTTTTTAGTCACACTTGAGTTTGATACAACCAAGTTTATGCATTTCATTTGAACAGTGAGACCAACACCAAAGAAAATGTGTTTTTTACTTGTAAAGGAATGCTTGTTGTAGGTGTGCTCCTTGTATATTATATAGTATCATAACATTACTAGTATTAATTGTTATGAATCTCTGAAGAATCTCATCATAGTGTACACACACCGGCAGTAGCCCCCGTGGCCCTTTCACAATTTCCCCAGAGGAAATTTACTATTTTTGTTTCTTTTTGTGTCTTTTCTTAGTCATTTTGTGTCTTTTTTTAGTCATTCTGTTTCTTTTTGTGTCTTTTTTTACTCATTTTCTGTCTTTTTTCAGTCATTTTTTTAGTCACACTTGAGTTTGATACAACCAAGTTTATGCATTTCATTTGAAAAGTGAGACCAACACCAAAGAGAATATGTTTTTTTCTGGAAAACTGCTTAAATTCCAGTGAATCTCCTTCCAGTAGATGTAGGCAGTTGATTATAGGGAAACTGTGCTGCAACAGAAAACAGAGTTTCTCATCTCATGCTCTTTGTGTGTGTGTTGTCTCTGCAGAGATCTCTGGGAACTCGGAGGACATCCCTCTGGTGCGCTGGAGGCAGCAGTGGCTGGAGAACGGCACTCTGCTCTTCCACATCCACCACCAGGACGGCAGCCTCAACCTGCCGGAGCCCACCGAGGACCCGGCCAACGACTCGGCCAAGGAGGAGCTCCGCATCCTGCACATCTCCGTCATGGTAAGACTATTAAACACTGGTCACACAGCAGCTACACTGGAAACTCTCCTCAAGTCTAGTTAGGGCCACAATTTAGCATTGAAATGAATGGGACGGCAGAAAAAAAATGGGCGAAAAAGAACAATAATTGGAGATTTTTAAACGTCTACTTCTCCGGCATAATTTCACCTAGAGACTCCATTTAAACTTTAAACAGTAGACACAAGTCTTGTGTATCGGTGTATTAATCCACGTTTCGATAGGTCATATAGTTTTTTATCAATCCCTGTTCAATGACCATGATCATTTTTGGAGAAATTCTGAGATTATAATGGGTGTGTATTGCACGGAATGTTCGTGTCACAGTGTGTGACATCATCACCAGAGTGTAGAGGGAGAGAAAAAACTGTCAAAAAATAAATTTGAAAACTGCGCTCCAGGCCGCAAATTCCACTCTACAGAAATAATTTATACATAGAAACGTAGGAAAATTAGTCTTCTCCCTCACAATCCTCTGGTAAAGCTGTCAGAGTTATAGTTTGGGCGTAGGACGCACAGATGATCCACCAACACCACCAACAGCCTCATTGGCTCCCATATTAAAAACGCAGGAAGATTTCTGTAGAAAAGCATATTTAACAGTTTTTCAGATCGCTCTAACAAAGCTATTTCTTCATTTTTCTTCACAAAAAACATATGTAGAGGTTCAGGAAGAACTCAGGACGCTCAAAGTGAAGTCGGATCAATGATAGGTATTATGGTTTTGCCAAAAATGCTTTCTGTTCGAGGACAGAAATTCCAGTCTGTCCACCTCTGACTGCTGTCACTGTTCAGGAACATCCAGGTGGCAGTTAATTCTGATGATTGCTCTGCTCTGATTGGTTGTCCGCAAAGCCTTTGATGCTTTGATGTGATTACAGTTACAGATACAGATGCGTAAGTGTGCACACTCCTCCAGATACACATGTTTCACACACACACACACACACACGCACGCACACACACACACACACACACACACACACACACACACATTTTGAGGTTAAAGGTCATAGGTTGCTGTATAAATAAATACTTGTAAAGGAATGTTTGTTGTAGGTGTGCTCCTTGTTTATAATATTGTATCATAACATTACTAGTATTAATTTTTATAAATCTCTGAAGAATCTCATCATAGTGTACACACACCGGCAGTAGCCCCCGTGGCCCTTTCACTATTTCCCCAGAGGAAATTTACTAGTTTTGTTTCTTTTTGTGTCTTTTCTTAGTCATTTTGTGTGTTTTTGTGTCTTTTTTTAGTCATTTTGTGTCTTTTTTTTGTCATTCTGTTTCTTTTTTAGTCATTTTGTGTCTTTTTTATACCTTTAATCCAACATAAAATGTGATTTTTAATCGTTTGGAGACTCTCTTGAAGTCTAATATCACAACATCTTTTCTTTTGACATGCAGTCAAAATAACTTTTTTAATTGGCCAAAATCTTTCATTTGCAAAATTAAAATGATGAAGGAAAGAAATTGCTTTTCTCTCTCTTCCCGTTCCATTAAGACGGATATGGATTTAAATATATGAAGTTATTTTCGTGTCAAGTTATTTTCCCTGGAGCCGAAACATTGTAGGAGATATCATCTCTGAGATAAGATAACACGTCCTTTCCTCTTGTTTTTGTTTCCTGTGTTTTCCAAATGAAACAGCTGACAGCACACTTTTTTCAGAGGAAAGGTTTTGGAGAGCAGATAAATCCTGCCGATGTCTGTCACGGTACGCTGGCTGCAGAAATGCTTCATTTACTAAAACGTCTGTGTCTTACATTTGTCCCACTGGTATAAAAACACCTCATTGTCCATATGCACACGATATTTCAGAAAAAAACTAAAACTATTAACCCTGTGGAGTCACTAAAAGCTCCAAATAATCCAGACTTGTTGACTCCATCAGACTAGAAAACAAAGCAGCGTGGAGCCCTACTGTACATTTACCTCTAAAGTTCTGGCTGTAAACTCCATGAGGCCAGTTTCAGTTTGATGATGATATACCAAGTAAAACTGGAGACAAGCTCAAATAGATTTAGTATCAAAAAAGACACAAAAAAGACACAATATGACCAAAAAAGACACAAAAAGACCAAAAAAGACACAAAATGACTAAAAAAAGACACAAAAAGACACAAAATGACCAAAAAAAGACACAAATTGACAAAAAAAACACACAAAATAACTGCTGACAGAAAATAAGGAAATCTACAGAACACTACGATAAAACTAGAAAAGGTCTAAAGTGGGAAAAATAAAAAAGAACACAAAATCTCTCACTCTAACAGGAGGAACAAAACGGCTGACTAGAAAAACCTAAAAAACTAAATACTGGCGCTACGCTAATAAATTCAAAAGATAAATCACTCTTGCGAGGGATTACAAAAGGCGAAACAAGACAAACTTCCACGAAACAAGGGAAAACAAAGACTATTAGAACACATGGAGGGAAGGGAGCACCAGGTGAACACTATCGGCAATTAGGGGAGACAATCAGAAGGATGACACACGGGGAAGGTTAAGTGACCTGAAATGAGAGGAGAGTGATTATTTCAAAATAAAACAGGAAATAACGAGACAAGAACACAAAGTAAGACACCACCTCACTGCGATGTGACAAAAACATTCTGTGGATTTATGTTTTAAAACCACTGATCTACACTACCGGTCAAAAGTTTTAGAACACCCCAATTTTTCCAGTTTTTTATTGAAATTCAAGCAGTTCAAGTCAAATGAACAGCTTGAAAGGGTCCAAAGGTAAGTGGTGAACTGCCAGAGGTACATAAAAAAAGGTAAGCTTAACCAAAACTGGAAAATAATGTACATTTCAGAATTATACAAGTAGGCCTTTTTCAGGGAACAAGAAATGGGTTAACAACTTAACTCTATGGAGTCTTGGGCTATTTTGTCCATTTTTGAATTCTTTTTATGTCTTTGTAAGTCATTTTGTGTCTTTTTTTGGTCATTTTGTGTCTTTTTTGGTCATTTTGTGTCTTTTTTGGTCATTTTGTGTCTTTTTTTGGTCATTTTGTGTCTTTTTTTAGTCCTTTAATCCAACATAAAATGTGATTTTGAATCTTTTTTTTACTTTCAAAACACTATCATGCTCAATAAAGAATTTTAAATGTTGCAAATGTGCATTAATTTCAGAGCACACTGAGACATTAAACTGCATCATTTTCAATTAAATTATGGAAAAGTTGGTGTGTTCTAAAACTTTTGACCAGTAGTGTAGGTTTAGGGCAAAGACAGTTCTTGTAAGGTGTTATAAAAGAGAGTTTTAACAGTCAATAAATGTATGTAAATGCCGGAAATGAAGTAGTTACAAATAGTTACAAGGGTCATGTGACTGCTGCAAGTTACGTAAAAAACGTAAGTTATGTTCAAAAACGTGATTCACGTAACTTAAGTTAAAAACGGTTTACTTTTGTTTTCACACTCTGCTCTCCTGGATAAAAGCCTGCTGCATGTTTGACTCTCCACCAAGGTTATTATAGTTAACGAAAACTAACGAAATAACGAAAACTAGAATTGAAAAAACATTTTCGTTAACTGAAATAAAAATAAAAACTAGAGTTTTTAAAAAAACGATAACTAACTGAAACTGTTTTTTGTGGTTACAAAACTAACTAAAACTAAATGAAATTATAGTGAAAATGTCCTTAGTTTTCGTTTTTTTGTCAACTTTTTCCATTCATAATTCAGTGTTTCTATTTGAACATGCAACACATGGTGAATATGTTTACTGAGACTGGGATGTTTACACTAGAACCAAAATACAAAACAGTTAATAACCTTATTGGGGCTGAGATGATAAACCAAAGGAAATAAAGGAAACATTTATTATGACCTCTTTGAATCTGGCACCCAACACATAGCCCATTACAAAAAAACTAAAAACTAACACTAAAACTAATAAAAACTAAACTAAAACTAAGCATTTTCAAAAAATAAAAACTAAACTAAAACTAGAAAACTCACTCTAAAAACTAACTAAAACTAACTGAATTTGAAAACAAAAATTCACAACGAAATTAAAACTAAAACTAAAGAAAAATCCAAAACTATTATAACCTTGCTGTGCACACGACCCATATTGATGTTTTTGACGGGAGAAAAGGCCGACTATTTTAAAATAAAACAGGAACTAACGAGACCAGAACACAGAATGAAACAGCCCTCACCGCGGGGTGACAGCGTGTTTCCTAAAGTTCCTCGTCTCAGTTGCAGAATGCAGATTTTTTTTTTCAGGCGTGCGCTGGATCAAACCTTATCTGCCGTGTGTGCAGAGTAGGAAATGAATCCTTAGATGTGGCAGCGTTCTCTTCTTGCCCGAGGAAATGTATATTTATTAGATCTTAGATATGCCACACCTACTCCCAGTGCCCTTCTCCAGCCCAAAGACATTACAGCGTGCTGTGATGGATGATATGTATTTTCAGACATTGAAAGCATATTATAGCTGCGTACGCAAATGATTAGTCAGCTCCGGGAGAGTTCTGCCAGCAGCTACATCTGCTGATCGGAGGCAGAGAGAAACCTGCTGGATGTCAGCGACCTCCACCTTCAGAGAGACTCCGTCCTTCAACGCCCTCCCACTGTTTTACATCAGGACCGTCTACCAACACACAGTCAGTGGAGACAACAGTTAATATGTGGAAATGAGACACGACACTGCAAAAAACATGAAGCGTACCAAGGATTTTCTTCTTTTATCTAGTATCTTAAGTATAATTTTTATAATTTTGTGTCTTTTTGTATCTTTTTTTTTTCCCACAATATTTTTATTTTATTTTCAGTTTATAACACTTTGACATACAGCTTTTACATCCATTTATCGTCATTCAACTTCCATATTTTCAAACAGCTGCATTTACACAGACAGAAAAATAAAAACAAACAAAACATAACACTTGGAACAGGTTCGCTCCTCCTGTTAAAGAAAATGGTGATCTATATACAATTGAGTATCGTTAGTAATTGGTGTGAATTAAAACACATATATAGAAAAGCAATATGAATCTGACAAGACCGGAATCTGCATTGTCCACAAAGACTAGTTATCCACTTCTTCATCCGTTAGATCTAAGTCTTTAATGTAGTTGATGAAAGGCTCCATATGTCCTCAAATACATGCTGTTTACCTTTAATATGTCAGTTATTCTCTCTAAAGGAAGGCTTGCTAACATCTGTCTTATCCATTGAGTCGTACTTGGTTTATAAATCTTTATCCACAATAATGTGGATTAACACATTTCTTAGCATAAAGCAAGCTGAGGTCTATAAATGTCCGCTCATTCCTACTATAGTTATATTGTAGGTTATTATGTTTCTCTGGGTATAAGCCAAACAAAAAAAGTTTAGGGTCCAGTAAAATTTGTTTTGAAATAATCTTCTCAACTATAGCTCTTTTGTATCTTTTTTAATCATTTTGTGTCTCTTTTTAGTAATTTTGTGTCTTTTTTTTGTCATTTTGTTTATTTTTAGTCATTTTGTTTC
This sequence comes from Centropristis striata, assembly GCF_030273125.1. NCBI lineage: Eukaryota > Metazoa > Chordata > Actinopteri > Perciformes > Serranidae > Centropristis > Centropristis striata. The sequence goes on along the minus strand of NC_081527.1, from coordinate 1,168,014 downwards.
TTTTTGTGTCTTTTTTTACTCTTTCTATCTTTTAGTGTCTTTGTGTCTTTTTTTACTCTTTCTATCTTTTAGTGTCTTTGTGTCTTTTTTTACTCATTTTGTGTCTCTTTTTAGTCATTTTGTTCCTTTTTTAGTTACTTTGTGTCTTTTTAGTAGGTTGTCTTTTGTCATTTTGTTTCTTTTTTTAGTTATTTTGTCTCTTTTCGTGTCCTTTTTTTGTGTCATTTTGTGTCTTTTGTGTCTTTTTTTAGTCAAAGTGACAAAGTGAAATGTACTTACTGCACTTCGAGCATGAATTTGCTTAACTCTAGTCATTTATTTCTTATTTTTTTGTCAGTGTAGCTGAGCTTCTCCTTCTAACCTCTTTGGTTTTTTCCTCTAATCTCACGTTTTTTACTCCTCGCTCTATCTGCATTTCACATCCCATCAAGCCCAGGTCCGTGTCTTTGTGCTCCCTGCTCTGTTAATTCCTCATCCTGACTGAAAGAGCTGCTGCGCTGCCACCAGGGTGTTTTCTCTGTGAAGGTGTGGGTAGAGAAGGATTAGCATGCAGATCTGAGCGGAGCGTGACAACAGATGGAAGGTGTGTTGCCGCGGCGCTGGCCAGGCCTCGCTGCAGCTTGCCACCCTGCTGGAGGCCCCGACCTATAAATCCAAAGCCGTGTCTCTTGTTCGGCTCCTTGTGGATACAAAAAGGCTCCTGTGAAGGATGCTTTCTGGGCTTTTTAGCTCAGGCTCACACCTGTCACTGGACCTCTCCCTGTGTGTCTGTGGAGGCTGCAGGACAGCAGGCAGCCGTCTGGGGGACAGCTGGTGGGAACCAGGGGACACAGCTGGGAACGACTCAATAACTGGAGCTCCCAGCAACCTTTGAGGTTATATTATGCAACAAGCAGCAGGGAGAAGAACCTTGAGCTTTGTGTCTTTATAAGGCAACTATAAACTGTAAAGGTTCCAGAGCAAAGCTTTCAAACACAAAGTACATTTGAGACAACCTGGTCTCACAGGAATCCGTGGAATAGCCACGGAATCACTCAAATTTCCGTGAAACTGACACGGATTTGGCTACAATGCAAGTTAATGCCAGTCATATCCCGTGGCTATTCCATGGATATTTTTTCCTATTGGTTTGTTCCAAGTCACGTGACTTTCAAGGTCATGGCAGTCAGAAGAAAAAACATGGCGGACAAAATCAATACTTTGACTTGAAATGTAATCAAAAATTGATTTTGACCACATTTTGTTTCTTCTTTAAGTAATTTCATTTTTTTTCATCGTCATTTTGTGTCTTTTTAAAATAATTTTGTGTCTTTTTTCTTCATTTTGTGTCTTTTTTTAATAATTCTGTGTATTTTTTGGTCATTTTGTGTCTTTTTTTTGGTCATTTTGTGTCTTTTTTTATTTTGTCTTTTTTTGGTCATTTTGTGTCTTTTTTTGTCATATTGTGTCTTTTTTTTTGTAATTTTGTGTCTTTTTTTGGTCATTTTGATACTGCCTCCAGCGTGGCTATTCCATGGATATTTGTTCCTATTGGTTTGTTCCAAGTCACGTGACTTTCAAGGTCCCGGCGGTCAGAACAAAAAACATGGCGGACAGTTCTCTCATTTTTAGTGAAAAAAAATCAATATTTTGACTTAGTTTCTGCATAAAAATGGATTTTGATCACATTTCTAGCGAGAAATATATGTTTTATTTTCTAAATATTCACTCAGTGAATGTACATAATCACTTTGTGGCGAAGATCTCGCCAGAAAAAGACGATCCGCTGTGTTTTATTTTGAAATCTCCCTGATCCTCTGTGTATTTAACGGATCAAACCTTCACCCATTACATGCCTTGTGTCTGAGGTTGATTTGCTGATCAACATATTATTCTGTTGCAGCGGAGACACTAATGTTGACAAAGTGACGACTTACCATCAGATTTGTCCGCTGTTTTATTTTGTAATCTACCGGATATGGTGCGATCTCATTAAATCGTGCTTCACTGTAAATGCTGCACGCTGCTCTCCTGTTTTAGTTAAAATACCTTAATTAAACAAACATTGTTGTCATTTTTTAGCATAGATAATATACATACAGTATAATTATTTATTAGACAGTGTGTGATATTTGATGTATTGGGTAGAAATATGTTTTCACAACCCTAAAACGGAAGAACTACAACTCTGGTGCTGATGTCGACATAAGTACTGAAGAGAGGTCTAGGGAGTTGTAGTTTTTTTAATAAAACAGGGTGTCCCTTAAAATTGGAAGTTGTAAATACTTAATTAGTGGCTTTCCAGGGGTTTGAGGGAATGTCAATCACATTTTGGCATCAGACTTTAAATATTGTCTTGTTCAATGGGGGATTTTTTATTTTTTCAGCATATCCTAAAGCCCCCCCACCCCCACCCCTGACTATGCTCACATTATAGTCCATGTCAACACCTTTCTATAACAGTAGGTCTCATGTCTTTAACCCTTTTTGTCTCTTAGTTACAATCCTTCAAATATGCCCCAGGGTTAAGGTTCAAAGGTCAATATCTCAAAGCAAGAATATTATAGAACCTTGAAATTGATATATGTTACTCTCCAGGCCAAGACCTTTCCGGTGATGTATTTGGTTTAGCTCTATGACAAAGTTTTATTTTTCCACATCTCTTACTCAGAGCAAGTCCTGTCGGAGTCTAAGCCTGTTAGCGTACATGTCCAAGGTTTGTTAATGGTATGATGAAAATGATTTGGGGTAAAATAGGATACCAGGAGTACAGGAGGGTTATATTAATGTTTGATCCAATACATTTCAAGAAGAGCCAAGAAAAGTGATTTAACAATCTATGACATCATCTCAATGTAAACTCTGCAGGCCAAGTTGGAACCAATGGGCCAACATTTCTCATTTGATTAAAAAGGGTGCCATCTTTGTGTTCAATACTCAGTTCTTGATGGTCTAATTTTTATTATTTGAAATAGTATTAAAATGTATGTAATATTATTAACAGTGTTTTGAAACATAATCAACTCAGAAGTGGTTTGTTTAAATTTCAGATTAATTTAACTACGCTGGTGTTTTTAGGGTTTCAAAACCAGATCTAAGTAATTATCTATTATTTTCAGTTTTTGATTATTGCTATTGTTTTCGTGATTAATATTATGACAGTAATTATTTAGTCTATGAAGCGTCAGAAACGCAAGTCTACAAATGACTAACCATTAGTTCAAAACCTAATTACATTCAATTTGCACTGATACATAACACAGAAAAACAGTAAATCCTCACACAGATGATGTCAAAAGTCTCCCGTCTTTTTAGCATTTTGTGAATTTCTGCCTTTTCTAAACATTTATCCTGAGGATTGATGCTGTTGCTGTGTTTTTCTCAGACACATGGAGTGGTCTTGGAGGGTCCCAGCCAGGTCTAATCTGCCACAGTTCATTGGCTGGCCACTGTGCCCACCACGACACAGTTTATGTCTAATGGATGAGTTGGGACTGCAGCGTTTTGAGGCTTGAGGACCAGCCAGACTTATTATGGGTCTAATCCTAAAGGGGGATCAGGTTCAATGAACTGCACCAAAGTTGGCTCCAAAGCCAGGAAAGTGTCTGCTCCTCCAGCTAGCTTCTAATCTCACCATTACAACAGTGTTTTAGTTTGTTTTTTCATACACTGTAAAAAATAAAAAAAACTCTAATTGAATCCATATTCCATATTCAAGCTATCTTACACTGGATAATATATATTATAGGAGTAAAGGCAGATCCTCAGACTTATTAAAATTTGGCAATCTCATAGGGAATTTGACTTTAAGAGCATTCTGGGTCAATATGAGGCGTAGTAAAAATGGCAAAACCTGAGCGTAATAGTTTGTTTTTTCTCATCCGTTTGTTTTTTCTCTCATCTGTTTTACTTATCCCTTATTTATGTTCTGTAACAATGTCTGTTGTGTGTTGAGGGTATAGGTTTGGATATTATTTTGGTTCTCTGAGTGGTGTAAATGCTAATTATGAGCTATTAGTAAAGCTGGTAGGCTCGTTTAGACCTAGTCGGCTGTTTTATCATCATTGTAATGTTTGGAACAAGGTTTGCGGCTCCATTCCCACATTTCCCCCCTTTTTTTTTGGCCAACAATGGCTCTTTTGCAGACCCATGAGCTGCTTTATAATCTTACCTTTAGAATAGTTTTTTTAGTTTGTCTCTTCATGGGCAATATTGGGGACCATTTAAAACTTTATCTCAAAATATCAGTTGCTTTCACTTAAATTTGCATCTAAAATCTCAGAAAATCTTATTTTTTTACTTGTAAATTTACCGGTTTTAATCTTGAAGAATATTTAAATTTGAGTTTTTCTCTCTCTCTTTTCTCTCTTTCGTCTTTATTCATGATATTCAACATATTATACAGTGGAGTCATGTATTTTTTTTAAAAAACTGTAAAAATCCTGTTTTGGCTGGCATTTGCGGTGTTTCATTGTTACTGAAACTGAATTAACTAATTTATTATGTTACGTCTTTTACTGTCATGGTTTAGCAGCTTTTCACCGTGAAATCTACAGACATTTTTTACAGTGTCTACTGCTTATTGTAAACAAACCAGCATCACTAACTGTGCACAGAGTGTCCGGTGCTTGTTGTAAACAACAACAAGTGTAACATACAAGCCAGGTGTTCTACAGATCTCATATTTGAGTCATGAACAAGAAGATAAAAGATGTTATAAAAAAGAAAAGACCTGATAGTCATGGTTTAGCAGTTTTTCACCGTAAAATCTACAGACATTTTTACAGTGTAGAGCAATATTGGGGACATTTGTAACCAAGGAGTGTGTCATTTTGGATAGTTCTACTCTTGTGTTTTTGAAGTGCACTGTTCTAAAGTTGGAGTTTTCCTCATGCTGGGTTCAAAGCTTTCCTGAGCGTTCATATCCAACAAGGTGACCACAGTGTCCTCCACTGGCCGCGGCTGGTCATCCATAATAGATGACTCACCTTGTGTATGTGCCTGTACCAACACCAGGTGAGGCTCTGGCAGTTCAAACACTCGTCCTCAGCTCCAGCTACAGGCAGAGACAGCTACAGCAGAGTAAACCCCAACACTGCAGACAAATAAAAGCAGCATTCCTTCAAAACAGCACCAGATACTCCGAGTGCCTTGATTGGTGAATCCATTGGGAGGCTGAAGCTCCAGTGTATCATTGCTATGCACAATTCTCCCTTTTTAATTTCCAAATTTTTAATCAGTTGCTGTTTTGCCACAGGGCCTCAATGGACCAATCCAATCAGCACATACAGTGTTGAGGAATCAAACCAAAGCAAGTCAGTTACATCAAATGAAAGACTAATTCAGCTTTTCAAGCTTTGGGGGCTTCGATTGAATGTTTTGTGAATCTCTTTTGGCACTATTGTTTTTTTCCTTAGAGGCAATAAAGCAACTTTTTTAATTTCTGCAAGCTGCATAGTAAAACACAAATCAGAATGTAGACATCCAATGACAAAATAAAATGATCTTTTCCATTTTTAACCCTCTGGAGTCACCAAAAGCTCCAATTCCAGACTTCTTGATGACAAAGCAGCGTGGAGCCCTACTGTAAATTTACCTCTAAAGTTCTGTCTGTAAACTCCATGAGGCCAGTTTCAGTTTGATGATGATATACCAAGTAAAACTGGAGACAAGCTCAAATAGATTTAGTATCAAATGATAGAACTGGATGGAACCCTCTTATATGGTAGATTTGACACCTTTGGTCACATTTGGAACATTTATAATTCTTTATTGAGCATGATAGTGTTTTGAAAGTAAAAAAAAGATTCAAAATCACATTTTATGTTGGACTAAAGGTCTGAAAAAGACATAAAAAGACTAAAAAAAGATACAAAATGACTATAAAAACACATAAAATGACCAAAAAAGACACAAAATGACCAAAAAAGACACAAAATGACAAAAAAGACACAAAAAGACCAAGAAACAAATAAGACAAAATGACAAAAAAAACACAGAAGACACAAAATGACAAAAAAAATACACAAAACCACCAAAAAAGACACAAAACTAAAAAAGGCACGACAAAGACACAAAAAAGACAGAAAAATTACCAAAAAAAGACAAAATTACCAAAAAAGACACAAAATGACCAAAATTGTTACACTAAACACACAAGAGCCAAATCAAATGGAGTCCCACTAGAATAAAAACCAGAGTTGATGACAGGATCACACACAATCACAAGATCACATTTATGTTGGTTTTTCTTTGTTTCTTTTTGGTTCTAAATGTTGATCCAGTAAGTCAGAATAAAAAATCAATTATTATTATCAGGTCATATAGGTGAAAAATATACCAACATGGTATTTAAACATGTTTTAGTGGTGAATACAGGCAGGATGGAAGGAGTCAGACATGGAGGAAATAGAACAAAAGTTAATGTAGAAGCAGAACTCTCTGGCCCATATAACGACTCACAGTCCAGTTGTGCTGGACGGTGAAGAGTTTAGACACTATGGTGAGATTTGGTCTCTCTCCGCTGTGTGGAAGCTCCTGAGGAAGCAGTTTGCTGTGGATCAGCAGAGTGGAACAAGTCCCTCACTGTGCCCACTCAACCCAGAAGGGCAGAGGAGTCTGCCAGAGCCGTATGGTGTCTGATGTTAGCGGCAGCAAACACCGCCAGGCTGCTCCTTTGTTTCAGTCTGAAGATAAACCACAACAGACTCTGTTGGTTCAGAGAGGAGCTGACACTGCACTACCTTCCCTTCTTGCCTAAATGTGACCTACATCAGCAAACGAGACCATCAATATCAAGAATATTGGCTACTTGGCTAGTTGTTAACCCTTTGATGCACAACATGGGTCTAAAGTGACCCGACTAATTTTTCATATTTTATATCTTTGCAATTAATTAATTCCATCATTCAGTATTGCAGGTTTTCCTCAAATAACTTGTTTTTTTGTTTTCATTTCTTACTTTTTGAATAAAACCCCTTTTTTTATCACTACACTTCTAATGCACAAGGTGATTTTTGACCCATGTTGTGCATTAGAAGGTGTTTATATGTTGTCACCAATTTAAAACCTGACAAAGAAGACACAAATATTAACTATCCTAGTTTGTTAAAATGGTGTTTTTCCAATGGAAATTATTATTTGGTGGCTCTAATAAGTCTCAAATGTTAAAATATGTGATTTTCCAATGTAATCTGGTGGTTCTAACAACTATTTTAAAGTTAAACCTTCAAAATAAGACAACCAGTTACACATAAACTCAAATTGTTAATTTTGTGAATCACTTTTTGTATCACTACGCTTCTAATGCACAAGGTCATTTTTGACCCATGTGTGTAAACTTGATGTATACAAAAACTATTTTTCTTCACAAAGTATGAAAGGAAAAAAAGATATATTGATCTGTTGTAATAAAAAAAAATGTTATTGAAACACACAGCCAACATTAAATAACATGGGGAATGAATGTGGGTCATTTTGGACCCATGTTGTGCATCAAAGTGCACAGTAATAACTGTAATAACTATTTATATATCATATCTAGACAAGTTGAGAAAGCCAGTTAAAGTTCAATCGTAGGGGCTTTCACACAGTGTGACATTTATCTTTCTAGACCATTTTTAAAATTTGAATTTTCCTTTCCTAAATGCCGGAAATGAAGTAGTTACAAGGGTCATGTGACCACTGCAAGTTACGTAAAAAACGTAAGTGACGTTCAAAAACTTGATTCACGTAACTTAAGTTAAAAACGGTTAACTTTTGTTTTCACACTCTGCTCTCCTGGATAAAAGTCTGCTGCTTGTTTGACTCTCCACCACCCCGACCTCCAAACAAACGCGGGGTACCGCCTTTTTAAACTTTGCTTGGCTGTCAGCCTCTACTACGACAGCTAGATGGCGGCAGTCGCATTACAGCTGAAGGGGAAATTTGTAAATATCGCTTGTTTTTCGCTGCCTGTGCACACGACCCATATTGACGTTTTTGACGGGAGAACAGGCCGCCTGGTGCCATTGGGTCCAATTCCAACAAAAATCATGCAGGTTCTCCAGAAGATGAACCCGTATCCAGGGCCGGCTCTAGTCCATCTGGTGCCCTAGGTGAGATCCGTTGGTGTTGAACAGCTCCGCTTGCTGTTTCATGGAGGGAACTCCTGTTTGTGTTTGCCCATGGTGCCAACCAGCTATATAATACAACTGTCTGTCTATAGAATTATTAACTTACAAGTCAATTCTCAAAGAAGCCCAGCTGGAGACGCTAACAAAGTTAGAGACAAGAGAGACGATGGAAGTGAAAACCCTGCGAAAAATGTGTTTAACTGTGTTAAGCTAGCGTTGCTTTATTTCAACCTAGCTAGCAAGCTAATACAAATGAAACGTCTTCACACAAAACGGCATTTAAAAAAGATTGGGACTTCTCCTCCTCCTCTTTTCTTCTCTTTGGATACTGAGCACTGGAGAGCTTTGATGGTGTTTCATCTTGAAGATTTATCAAAACATAACGTGTCTGTCACTGGACCTGACCTCTGAGACAGGATCTGACCGTCTAAATGGGGGCAAGGCAATGACCACACGTCACGTGACTCAGCATCACAAGTGAAAAAAAATGTCATTGTTTATCTGTTTCTTTATTTTGTTAATATTTATTATTTTCAAGATAGAACACAAAGGGATGGTGACAGTGGGCATCGAAAATTATTATTGGTTTTTTTTTTCTCCCTCGAGGGTGACTGGCGGCACCCCTCCAGCAGATGGCGCTCTAGGCGATCGCCGATGTCGCCTATACCTAGAGCCGGCCCTGTTCATATCGTATTCACTGCCATCATACAGCAGCAGTCAGCATCATGTTGGCATCATGTTGGCGTTGCTGCTCCACAGCTGGCAGCAGCTGCTTCTCTTTGGGCCAGAAACAGATCTGTAGTGTCAAAGTACAACCTCGATTCCAAAAAAAGTTGGTATGATGCAATAACTTGCTAATCTTTTGTGACATATATTCAATTCAAAACTGTTCAAAGGAAATATATTTAGCCTTTTAAAATCCCAGCTGCCCTTTAGCAACTAGGTTTAGATCTGATGTAGTTCTGGTTGTGTTTTAGCCAAACAAGCAGAAATGAGAAGAAGTTACCTTTCATATGAAGCCCCATGCATTTATTCTGTTATTAAAGAGATTTGGCTCAACATTTCTCAAAAGTAAAATATATTCCTCACAGTGAGAAGAAAGTTTGCAACAGCACTGAGATGTTGACTAATAACATTTACAGAAAAATATATCAAATATTGGTTAGCTGAGTGGGATTTCTTTTTGTTTTCCAAGAAACAGACCAGTTTGGAAGATCGCCAGCTTACAGCCATTTCAACACTGGATGGTACATTTTGTTTGGTAGAATTATGGAATATGGATTTAATTAAGGATTTTCTTATAGTAGGTCCAAGTCAAGTCAATTTGATTCATATATTCATATTATAAATAACTAATGTGTCTCACGGGGCTTTAGAAATGACCTCAGAGCCTTGGTTTGGATAAAGAACCCGAGGAAGGAAGAGAAACTGATGATGGACAAATATAGTATAACCAGCATAATAAAATTACAGTATAGTCAGTTAAGCCTTTGATGCACAACATGGGTCTAAATCAGGGGTAAAAAAAAAAACACAAAATGACCAAAAAAGACACAAAATTACAAACAAGACACAAAATGACCAAAAAATTACTTAAGAAAGAAACAAAATGAAAAAAAAAAAGACACAAATTACAAAAAAAGACACACAATGATTGAAAAAAAACACTTAATTACTTAAGAAAGAAACAAAATGACCAAAAAAAGACACAAAATTATTTAAAAAAGACACAAAATTATTTAAAAAGACACACAATTATCGATAAAAGGACACAAAATTACCAATTTTAGACCCATGTGTGTAAATTTGATGTAATAAAACAAAAACATATTTTTCTTCATAAAGTATGAAAGGACAAATGGATGTAATGATCTGTTGTAATAAAAAAAAAAGATATTCAAACACACAGCAGCATTAAATAACATGGAAAATGAATGCAGGTCATTTTTGACCCATGTTGTGCTTTATATGTTGTACATCAAAGGGTTAATATGACTAAAAAGTCTTATAAAAAGTTTTTATATAAAAGAACAAAATCACAGATAGCCAAATTTAATTATTGAGTTTAAAAAACATGAAAGTCTAAAGAAAAAGCCTAAGAAACATGCCTTTTTCTACGATGCATTTCCTTTCTGATCTTTTTATTTATTTGTTGTGTTACGGCCAAAAGTGGGAATTAAGTTCCTGAAAGGCTGAAAGTTAATGAAAAATCATTTTTAATTAAATTTCAGCGTCTCCAGCAGTGGAAGTGGTGCCACTGTTGGGTTCACAACTCACACTGTTATCATTTACCAGAGATCTTCAAAAAACATGCTGTACCTATGGGACACACACACACACACACACACACATACACACACATACACACACACGTGTAAACTCTCAAACAAGCCTTTAAAGAAGTAAGGACCAGCAGAAATGTTCTCACTTCACAAATATGTCCTCACTCTACATGTACCGGTCCTCACTATGTAGCAAGTACAAGAACACACACACATTCACACACACACACACACACACACACACAGGTCTTAACTCTGTAACAGGCCTTTAAAGAAGTGAGGACCGGTCGAAATGTCCTCACTTCGCAAACATGTCCTCACTCTGTTGGTTAAAAACATGTCTCGGTCCTCACTATGTATGAAGTACAAGCGCGCGCCCACACACACACACACACACACACGTAGATCTTAACTCTCAAACAGGCCTCTAAATAAGTGAGGACCGGTCGAAAGGACCTGTTGGATAAAAACGCGTTCCGGTCCTCACTATGCAGGGAGTACAAGAACACACACACACACACACACACACACACACACACACACACACACACACACACATACACTCAGGTCTAAACTCTCAAACAGGCCTCTAAATAAGTGAGGACCAGCAGAAATGTCCTCACTTCGCAAAAAAATGTCCTCACTCTGTTGGTTAAAAACGTGTTCCGGTCCTCACTATGTTGGGAGTACAAGAACACACACACACACACACCCCAGCAGTGTCTAGCATGTTATGAGCAGAGATGGTGATTGTGACCAGCCTGGCTGTATTGACATTCCTGGGACGGTCCTCCTAAAGCGTGTTGATAGCATTGATGGTATAAACCTTAAATCGATGCGGCTCTGACCACTTGTGAAGCAGCAGCCGGCTGCGTCCCCGCGCCTCCAGAGTCCCCGAGCCTAAGAGCCTCAGAGCTGCTCTCTGTTGTTGAACAGCCTGCAGAGCCAGACAAACCAATCCATAGGTTCCTATGGGGGCCGGGGGGCTCGGAGCCAGAGTCCCTGTCTGTTGGTAGCGCTGCAGCACAGCTCCAGGGCTCCTCGCTTTATCAACAACAACAAGACAACAACATTAAAATCACACAAAAAACAACAGTCTGTCTCAACGAGCTCTGTCTCCGTTTTTCACCGTCGTAGTCGTGATTCACAGCCAAATTAAGTTTAAACCATTTAGTCCTGAAACGCCTGTAAAAACACCTGTAAAACCTCTGATTGGTGATTTTAAAATCAGCCCCTAAAACCTGAAGTTTTTCTGTAAATCCAACAGAAGTGTCAACTCTTCTACTAAATAATAGATTTTTCAGCCTCTGTAGCAGATAGAAATGAAATTCATAAAGTATCTGAGAGCTTATAGCTGTTATATCTGAGCTCCCTCCGCTAAAAGTGATGCATTTTGACAAAAAATTACAAAAAAACACACAAAAAAGATTAAAAAACCACACACAAAATTATGAAGAACACAAATAAAAAAGACAGAGAAAACACAAAGAAAAACACACATAAAAAACACAAAAAACACACAAAAAATACAAAAAAAAACATATAAAACACAAAAAACACACACAAATTATAAAAAACAAATGAAAAACACAAAAAAACACACAAAAAAAGATTAAAAAACCACACACAAAATTATTGAAAAACCACACACAAAATTATGAAGAACACAAATAGAAAACACAAACAAAAACACATAAAAAACACACAAAACACAAAAAAATACAAAAAAACATATAAAACACAAAACACACACAAAAATTATAAAAAACAAATGAAAAACACAAAAAAACACAAAAAATTTTAAAAATTACAAACCCCCCCACAAAAAAAACCCAAATCACACACAAAAAAACAAAACAGGAAACACAAAAGATTGCATTAAATATGTTGAAACGCACAATTGCAAAATTTTAAAAATCTAAAAAAAAAAAGTAAAATCATTTTAAACTTGGTTGTGGTGATTTTTACCTTTGCCGAAAAAGAGTTGACACATTAAATTGGACATGAAAACTTCTTGAAAAGCCAAAACTTTAGAGTTCAGCTGACTCCAGACGGTTTTAACTGAACCTGGTCCGAGATTTCAGTTGATCCTGGTGCAAATATAAACAGAAAACACCTTTGAAAGTGTGTAGTTAATAGGGCTGTTTGGTCTGTGGTCTCTTAAAAATCTCATGTTATTTATTCTGAGGAACATTATTTAAAGGTTCTGGGTAATGTGGGAGCACTGGGAGCACTGGGAGGTCCCAGGATCAGACCGTGAGGCTGTGATGCAGCAGATCAGTTTGTTAATCATGTGTTCCTTCCTTCCTGTAGTGGCAATAATTAATTCTTAAATCTTATTTTCTTAATTCTAAAGCCACTCAGTTTATTAGCAGTAGTCTGGTACAGCTGGCTCGCCTCGTATGTTACTGTTTTATGTTCCTTAATTACTCACAAACCACCGGGTTGGGTCGTACTTTCGTTGGTTTATTTCTCGTTGTATCCAGGTATTTCCATTAATACACATCAATCCAAGCTTCTCTTGGTCTTCACAGTCCACAACATCAGGAAGTAACTGAAACATCTGAAAGTGACGGTCAAAAAACTTTTTTTCCCTTTCTACCTCTTGGGAAAAGTTGGGTGAACTCAAGGCAACAAACTTCGATAAAATTTCAAGTTGGACAATTAAACTAAATATTTTAAGTTTTGTTTTTGAGTTTGCTCAACTCTGAATTTCTCTGGCACGATTGTAACGCCGCTATGAAATGTCAGCTAATGTTGTGACCACAATTTTGAGTTAGCATTAATATGCTAATGGCTACTCTTGTAGCTGTAACAAGCAGCGCCGCTAGCATCAGTTAGCTGCTAGCATCAGTTAGCCGCTAGCATCAGTTAGCCGCTAGCTTTCGCTAATGACCGAATTTCCCAACAAAGAAATAAGAGTTATCAGAACTATTGTCCCTTGTTGTGAACCCCAACTTAAAGATATAAGTAACAACAACTCACCAACTTGTTTTTGAGCAGACAACTGGCTTCCTTTGTTGTGCTAACTTACATTATTGCCCTAAATGTCAATAATTTATATTTCCAAGTTTTACCAACTTAAATCACTGTTTTAGGCCAAAAAATACAAGTTGGCTTTTTTGCAGTGTGCTAATCCACGCTTTTACCTTTTAGCGAGTCCTTCAGAATAAAAATGCGCATGAGCAGCGCCTACTTCAGGTGCTGTGGTAAATTTGACAACTATACAATAAAAGGCAATGATGTCATAACACAACCAAAACCAAAATAAAACACGCTGTAATCTACAGTAAAAATATCAACTTTCTTTCACATAATATTGGCTCCTACACTTCCTTCAGCATCTCATCAGTCCGACCTGCGTAGGAGCAGGAATATTCACAGCTCTGATGGTTTATTGTCCCTTTGCAAATGTATGAGACATCCACTGGCTTTATTCTGAAGAGAACATGGACTTTAATGTAATGGAGGTTTTTATGTAAGTTATTTTATAGCCAACCTTGACTGAAAGCAGTGAAAGCTTTGGTTGCGTCTCTACAAATGTTGCCTTTTACTTTTTTCACTCTCCAGCTGCTGCTGTTTAGCTTCATGGTCACTGAAAAATAAAAATGACATCCCTTTTGTCACCATTTCTGCCTCAGTCCTGCTTGGTGCGGTTTTATACACTGTAAGAAAACAACTGTTGTTTTTATGGTAAAAGAAAACAACAGCTGTTGTTCCCAGAACTTTACCGTAATAAATATGGTGCAACTTTTTCTAATATTACGGTAAAATGATGCACTGTTGATTTCACGTTTAAGATTGCCATTTTATTCCATTTTTACCATATAAATAAAAAGTTTTTCCATCAAAAGAAACGCTGTTCTGCCATATAATTGACAAGAAAATACTTTATAAATGAAAACGCATGAAGTAAAGATTTTACCATTAAATATTACAGTATATTTCTGTTAGAGATATGGTGTTTAGTATATTTAACAGTTATAAGAAGTATTTTGTACTAAAGAAATATGCAAAAATTACAGTGATGTCTTACACATTTAAAACTTTATCTCAGAATATCAGTTGCTTTCACTTAAATTTGCATCTAAAATCTCAGAAAATATTTTTTTTTTACTCGTAAATTTACCGGTTTTGATCTCAAAGAATATCTGATTTATTTTTCTCAGAAATTTGAGTTTTTGTCTTTTGCCACTTTCATCTTTATTCATGATATTCAAGTTTGTTTATATATTACAGTATATTTTTGTTACAAACACATTGCCAGAGTATTTTCCAGTGGAGTAATGTTTTTTAATTTTTAAAAATGTAAAAAAATCCTGTTTTGTCTGATATAAACATTTACAGTGTTTCATTGTTACTGAAACTGAATTAACTCATTTATCATTTTACGTCTTTTACTGTCATGGTTAAGCAGTTTTTCACCGTAAAATCCACAGACATTTTTTACAGTGTAACTGTGCACAGAGTGTCTGCCGCTTATTGTAAACAAACCAGCATCACTAACTGTGCACAGAGTGTTCGCTGCTTGTTGTAAACACACTGTAAACAAAACAAACAATAGCTACTCAATAAAATTGAGGCAACAGATTACACACAATATTATTAATTAAATCTAACTACGTTACAAGTTGAGTTAATAACTTAACAGGAAGTGTTAAGTGTCAATTAAAAACGGACTAATTCTATTGTGTTGGATTCATTCAAAATTCTCTTGATTTAGAATAACAGACACATAAAGATTATATTTAATGTGATCAAAATAAGTAGATTCTATCTCAAACATTTTTATATTAAAGTTACTTAAACAACTGCCTCAAAATCAAGGACGCATTTATATTTAATACATTTTATCAAATATATTAAGTAAAATGAAATTTATTACAGTGCAACAACAAGTGTAACATACAAGCCAGATGTCCTTCAGATCTCAGTTTTGAGTCATGAACAAGAAGGTAAAATATGCTCTAAAAAAGAAAAGAGCTGATAGTAGATGTGTGTGAAAAAGGTTTCTTTATGTGATTATCTGCTGCTTTAACATGACATCCTGTTCCTCAGGACCAGACGATCAGTTTTATCTGAACCAACCGACTCAATAACGTCACAATTCGTCTCGCTGACAGCAATTAATTATTGCAAAAGGTTTTTTTGCAGAACACCTAAGCTATTATTTTCCTTTCGTTCTAACGCATATTTCCAATTTTAAGAGTATTTGTAGAAAAACAGTGAATTGCTCCATCTCATTAAATGCCACCAAATGAATTAGTCTCACCTGAGTGAGTGTAGAAATTAGTTTTGGATTTGTGCAGGTGATACTGTGGAAATGATCGTCACTTCAACTGCTTGAACCAAGTGAGAATCACAATATATAAGCTTTATTTCATGTAAATCACAAGTGGATGCTATTAGACTATTGTGGCAGAGTGAAGAGGAACTCTTATTCCTGAGAAAAGGAAATTAAAAGCGGATAGAATATCAGGCAAGCATATTGCTACATGTATTGGTAAAAATCACAACAATATAAATCATGACCACATTTACCAATAAAGGCTTCCTTTCAATGACTACTCAGACGCAGAGCAGGTGTATTTGAAATCTCTTTATTCAGGGAGCAACCGGAGAAATCCTCAACAGAGTGAAAGGAACAAGGTGCTATAAAAACTATCTCTATGTATCTAACGAAATAAAGTCGCTCCAAAAAGAGGATAAGCACAGACAAAAGGGAAAATAATAAAAGAAACTGTAACAAACTAAAGTTGCTCCAAAAGGAAAGGACCAAAGCTGAGAGGAAAAAATAAAGAATCTACAAAACGCTCCGTAAACCTGAAGAAGGGACTAAGGAGATAAAAAATAACAGAACACAAAATCACTGCAAAGGGAGGAAAACAAAACGGCTATCAAGAAAAAACTATGAAACTAAATCAGGGGTCTCAAACTCAAATTACCTGCGGGCCGCTGGAGGCAGAATCAAAATGACCAAAAAAAGAGACAAAATGACAGAAAGAAAACTAAATTACTTTAAAAAGACACAAAATTACCAAAAAAGACACAAAATGACCGAAAAAGTCACCAAATTTACAGAAAAAACTCAAAATGACTGAAAAAACACTAAATTACTCAAAAAGGACACAAAAAGGCAAAAAAAAAAGACACAAAATGACAAAAGAAGACACAAAATGACCCAAAAAGACACAAAATGACTTAAAAAAGATACAAAATGACCAAAAATGACACATCATTATAAAAAAAAAGACACAAAATGATCCAAAAAGACACAAAATGACATTTTTACTGAAACTGAATTAACCCATTTATCATTTTACGTCTTTTACTGTCATGGTTTAGCAGTTTTTCACCGTAAAATCTAAAGACACTTTTTTAGAATAAGCATTTCTGTCTAATTTCTACAAATAAGATAATAAAAAAATAACTGCCAAAGTCAACAATGGTCGTTTGTAATCACAAAAAAAAGACACAAAATGACCGAAAAAGTCACCAAATTTACAGAAAAAAGTCACAAAATGACTGAAAAAACACTAAATTACTCAAAAAAGACACAAATGACCAAGAAATACATAGAATTAACAAAAAAGACACACCATTATTAAAAAAAGACACAAAATGACCCGAAAAAGACACAAAATTACCCAAAAATACACATAATTACCAAAAAAAGACAAAAAATTATTTTAGAAAGACACAAAATGACCCAAAAAGACAAAATGACATTGTTACTGAAACTGAATTAACCCAGACATTTTTTTTACAATAAGCATTTCTGTCTAATTTCTACAAATAAAATAATAAAAAAATAACTGCCAAAGTCAACAATGGTCGTTAGTAATCTACTCAATAAAGAGAGTTCAGGAATTTTTCTAATTTGATAACCGAGCGTATGAATATAGAAGCATTAAAGTGCAGATTCAACGTTAGCTAGTGCCATTGTTTCATTCATCCTTGAGTCAACTGGAACAAGATGTCAAATGTCAAGTACTTCAAATGGTTCTCAATCAAATCTACCTCAGTGACAAATGTAATTCAGACCCATCAACCTGCATTAGCGGCGATGCGTGGAGGAGGCTAATACGCAGCAAATGGAAGAAACTGTTTAATGTCAGACATTACTTGGAATCAAAGTGAGGACTAAGTGGACTGTGTCCTCTTATAGAGCCAATAAAACCAAACCACACATCAAAGCGTGCCAGCGCTGCAGCCCCATAATCCACTTACTAACGGATGAGGATGATGTTATAATGGCACCAGTGCTCCTTATGACTTACACTGCTGTCATGTTGCTCCTGAGTGGAGGAGAGAAGACATGACGGAGCAGCCGTGGTATTAGAGCTCCGCCATCAATCTGCCACTTAGTCTCTGGGAGCGCTAGGACGCAGAAAGGCGGAAAGATCGAGACCATCCGACAGCTACCAGATAGCAGCAGGAAGCTTCTGGCTTCCAATAGAATCATCTTTATCAGCGCCCAAAGGGCCGCTGATTGGATTTGATAGCAAGTTGCAATATTATAAATATTAACCCTGTGGAGTCCACCAAAGCGCCAGAGAACCCCGTAGACCAGACCTGGGCATTAGGCGGCCCAGAAATTAGAAATCAATACAACTGCAGTGCTTTTATTTTGAAGGCGATTTACGTATAAGTTACCCGAGTTACCTCGCTACCTTGTCAAAAACACCTATTAAACACCTAAAAAGAACAACTAAAAAAAACAACTTGATACTTTGGGATTTGTCAGAAAAGACACAAAATTACCCAAAAAAGAATCAAATTGACCACAAATTGACCACAAAAGACACAAAATGACAAAAAAAAGGAAACAAAATGACCAAAAAAGACACAAATGACCAAAAAAGACACAAATGACCAGAAAATACATAAAATGACCAAAAAAGACACAATATGACTAAAAAAAAGACGAAAAAAAGACTAAAAAAAGACACAAAATGGCCCAAAAAAGAAAAAAAATGCCCAAAAAAGAAATAAAATGACCAAAAAAGACACAAAATAACTAAAAAAAGACACAAAATGACTAAAAAAAGACACAAAATGACAAAAAAAAAGACACAAAATGACCAGAAAAGACACAAAATGACCAAAAAAGACACAAATTGACCAAAAAAGACACAAAAAGTGCTTTTATTTTGAAGGCGATTTACGTATAAGTTACCCGAGTTACCTCGCTACCTTGTCAAAAACACCTGTTGTTTTTTGCATAAAGTTAATAAATTAACAATTAACAAGTTAATAAATTCCTTGGTCACCTTGTGAATCCACCGTAAGAGCTACGAGGTGGGAAAACAATAGCAAACATTAGCATTAGCACATGAGCTAACAAGCACTTTTACTATAGTTAAGACAACAAATATAGCCACTAATATATATGAGAGAAGAAAATAAACTTTAACAAACCTTGTGTCCTGTCAGCCACTATAGAAGCCTTTTGATACTTTATATCAACTTTATATGAATTACGACGCACTCGTTATTATTTACCGTTGGTAGAAATCAATACAACCGCAGTGCTTTTATTTTGAAGGCGATTTACGTATAAGTTACCCGAGTTACCTCGCTACCTTGTCAAAAACACTCTGTGTTTTCTGTGTGTTTTTGTGTGTTTTTTGTAATTTTTTTTTGCTTTATGTAATTTTCTTGTGTTTTTTGTAATTTTTTTGTGTGTCTTTTGCATTTTTTGTGCGTTTTTGTGTGTTTATGGGTGTTTTTTGTCATTTTTTTTGTAATTTTTATGTGTTTTTTAATTATTTCTTGTGTGTTTTCTGTGTGTTTTTGTGTGTTTTTAGCAATTTTATTGTGTTTTTTATGGGTATTTTCTCTGTTTTTTCAATTTTTTGTGTGTTTCTGTGTTCAAAATATTGATCCAGTAAGTCAAAATGAAAAAAATAGTAATCAGGTCATATAGGTGAGGTTGTACTGAAAACAATGATACCAACGTGGCATG
Organism: Centropristis striata; assembly: GCF_030273125.1. Classification (NCBI taxonomy): domain Eukaryota; kingdom Metazoa; phylum Chordata; class Actinopteri; order Perciformes; family Serranidae; genus Centropristis; species Centropristis striata. The sequence goes on along the minus strand of NC_081527.1, from coordinate 1,148,671 downwards.
ATGAAGACTTTTTAAGTGGCTTATACAGAATGAAAACGAGTCCAAAACCAACAGAATAGTCCTATAAGTTACCCGAGTTACCTCGCTACCTTGTCAAAAACACCTAATGTTTTTTGCATAAAGTTAATAAATTAACAATTAACAAGTTAATAAATTCCTTGGTCACCTTGTGAATCCACCGTAAGAGTTACGAGGTGGAAAACAATAGCAAACATTAGCATTAGCACTTGAGCTAACAAGCACTTTTACTATAGTTAAGACAACAAATATAGCCGCTAATATATATGACAGAAGAAAATAAACTTTAACAAACCTTGTTTCCTGTCAGCCACTATAGAAGCCTTTTAGATACTTTATATCAACTTTATATGAATTACGACGCACTCGTTATTATTTACCGTTGTTTTTCATTTAACCGTTCTACCGGTTGTTTCCTGCCACTACCTTTCAAAATTAAAGCACCCGTTTCCACACTGGACAGCACCTTTTCAAAATAAAAGCATCACAACATTGTAAAACACCTAGAAAATGTACAAACATGAAAAACAAGCTATATAATACAAAAACACCAATAGGAACCTTGCTAAAGGTCATTTACAGTTGTGTTTAAAATAAATGTTAAAGTGATATAGTGATTGGAGTATTTACTACTTTTTACTGCTATATTTGATTTACTCCACATTAACAGTCTTATCATAACATTTATTGTTATCAGTAGCAGCTCAAAACCAGATCATTTACTATATTTGATAAAGCGGTTAAATTAATACTGAGCAGAATTTAGTTCAGAGTTTTGGTCCGGCCCTCGTAACCTTTGTGGTATTGGTCATGTGGCCCCTTGGGGAAATTAATTGCCCACCCCTGCCGTAGAACCTGATAATGTAATAAATCCCCATTAATGTAATACACTTTTTACCAATAATGTAATAAAGTATAACATGAATGGAAGGTTTTTGTTCAAATCAAAGATGGTGGAAAATCCAATATGGCCGAAAAACCCCATTGAGGATGCATTGAGCTGGGATTGGCCCTGTAAGGGTTCCAGTGATACCTCGTTAGTGAAAAATGGATGAACGGGTCAAAAGTGAATAAACATTGAACTTTGACCTGTTGGTGGCGCTAGAGCTCTGAGCTAGAGTTGATACACAGTATCACCACTTGAACCCAAGTAATGGGTGGTCTGCTGTTAAATTATTACAATATTGGGGAATTATTACATTATTATCAGGACTTGTGAAATGAAGGCTAACCTGATAATGTAATAACATTATTGGGAAATGCACGTTATTACATTATCGGGTATTTCTAGAAGTTTCCATGTCCCATCATCGCATCAACTCTTTTTCAGCAAAGGTTAAAACTACCTCGACCAAGTCTAACATGATTTTTTGAAGATATTTTTTTTTAATTTTGCAGTGTGCATTCCGCATTTCAATTTTAATGCAATCTTTTGTGTTTAATGTTTTTTGTGTGTTTATGTGTTTTTTTGTGTTTTTTCTCATTTTCTTGTGTTTTTCAATTTTTTTTGTGTGTCTTTTGCATTTTTTGTGCGTTTTTGTGTGTTTATGTGTGTTTTTTGTAATTTTAGTTTTTTATGTGTTTTTTTAATCAATTTTTTGTGTGTTTTCTGTAATTGTATTGTGTTTTTATTGGTATTTTCTGTGGGGTTTTTTTGTGTGTTTCTGTATTCAAAATATTGATCCAGTAATTTTTGTGTGTTTTTTGTAAAAAGTAATTGTAATTTTTATGTGCTTTTTCTGTGTTTATTTATGTGTGTTTTTTGTCATTTTTTTTGTGCTTTTTGTAATTTTCTTGTATTTTTTTTGTATTTTTTTTCTGTGTCTTTTGCATTTTTTTGCGTTTTTGTGTGTTGATGTGTGTTTTTTGTGTGTTTTTTGTCATTTTTTGTTTAATTTTGATGTGTTTTTTTATTTTTTTTTTTTGTGTGTTTTCTGTGTGTTTTTTGTCATTGTATTGTGTTTTTTATGGGTATTTTCTGTGTTTTTTGTATTTTTTTGTGTGTTTCTGTGTTCAAAATATTGATCCAGTAAGTCAAAATAGAAAAAAAATAATAATCAGGTCATATAGGTGGGGTTGTGCTGAAAACAATGATACCAACGTTGCAGAATGAAAAGGAGTCCAAAACCAACAGAATAGCCCTATAAGACTCCAAAGCCTTAATGATGGAAATTGACAGTTATCACTCCAAGTCTTGAAGCCAGGGTCAGCGCTGTCAAAGTATAATATTTAATACCTGCATTAAAATGCAATGAATGTTGAGTTGTGAGGATTATTAGCAGCAGGCTTTATGAACCAGTGCTCATTCTGACATTGAACGGATGTGAAAGTCACAACCCCATTTCACACACGTCACACAAGCTGGAAATGAGTATTAATGACGCAAACGGTTTGAATCATTTCGTTCAATTTGGTGCATTCCATAAAAGCTAATATAGCATGAAACCATGATAGTGTTTGAGTGTGTGGCATTAATGTAAAACTGAAAAACCACATTTGTCATGTAAACATTTATTCTCTTGGAATTGGATGAAGTCACTAGAGCTCAAAAGACATTATAGATTCAGTTATGAGTTCTTCTTTTTAATGCAGTGTGCTTCCTCTAAAGCCCTGTATGTAGAATTTTTATGAGATTAGGCTTTAGCAGCGTTTATATGTATTATTTAGTGGCATATTTTATAGCTTGTGGAAAAAAACGAAACAGCCCAGAACAGGCTTCTACTTCCATACTTAACACATTCATGGTTCCAAGATGATGTTTCCTAATGACTTCACTGACCTATGACCCTTCACAAGTAGAATCAAATCAAACTTTATTTATTTAGCGCTTTTCATACGTATAAATGCAACACAAAGTGCTTTACAAAGAATAAGAATAAAAACAGACAGTAAAAATGACAAAACCCACTCCTCACATCCCTACATACACATCTGTACGTACACATATACATACATGCACACAAACAGATAAAAACTAAAAGAGTAAAAAGACAACAGGACAGGATAAAAACTAAAAGACTAAAAGACAACAGGACAGGATAAAAACTAAAAGACTAAAAGACAACAGGATAGGATAAAAACTAAAAGACTAAAAGACAACAGGACAGGATAAAAATAAGACTAAAAGACAACAGGATAGGATAAAAACTAAAAGACTAAAAGACAACAGGACAGGATAAAAATAAGACTAAAAGACAACAGGACAGGATAAAAATAAGACTAAAAGACAACAGGACAGGATAAAAATAAGACTAAAAGACAACAGGACAAGATAAAAACTAAAAGAAAACAGGACAAGATAAAAACTAAAAGACTAAAAGACAACAGGACAGGATAAGAACTAAAAGACTGAAAGACAACAGGACAAGATAAAAACTAAAAAGACTAAAAGACAACAGACAGGATAAAAACTTAAAGACTAAAAGACAACAGGACAGGATAAAAACTAAAAGACTATAGGACAGGATACAAATTAAAAAACTAAAAGACAACAAGACAGGATAAGAACTAAAAGACAAAAAGACAACAGGACAGGATAAAAATAAGACTAAAAGACAGCAGGACAGGATAAAAATAAGACTAAAAGACAACAGGACAGGATGAAAAATGATTTCTCTCCTCAAACCAGTGTTAATTTTGTCAGCTATTTGTAAAAATGTTGTCTTAGTCCTGTCTCAAATGTTAGTTTTGAATCATCTTAAATCATCACCAATCTAGCTTGTGGAAGAACTACCCAAAACCAGTAAGCTTGTCTACATATCATATATAAATAACGTTATTACTGTAAATAAAACGTGTATTTTCAATAAATAAATGGACTCCAGAGGGTTAAAGTCCACCAACCTGAACCCAAGATCCACCTGTGGTTCGATCACAACAATGTTCAGTATTTTTCAAACCTTATTTTAGTCTTTTATTTGTATTCTGTCTTGTAAATGTCATGTCTTCTTCATTGGGAAAAATGTTGTTGACGAACATTGGTTGATTAACAACAACAAAAGCCGTACAAACATCTGCAACAACAATAAAATTCATATTTTTTTGAAGTGACCCATTAACTTCACAGGAAACTGTAGCCTGGGAACCAGACGGATCTGCTGAGCTCATGTTTTATTTGCTCTGGTAGATCCGTCTGGTCTGTCTCACAGTCAGACAGATTCGGGCCAGTCTCAACAGATTATCTAATACAGCGTGGCTTTGAAAGGACGGCAGCCAGCACATCTTGCAAAACTCAGATCAAACTGTCACGCTTGGCAGCACTGATCAAATATGAATCAAGATTCTGTTACTGCATTGCACATTTCCTGCCTGAAACACATTTTATTGTCCTGTTTAGCTTCAATTTGAGAAAGTTTGTGACCAAGCACTGTCCAAAGTTGCTTGTGTCACTGTTTCAGGATTTGTTTCTCTGATTGGTTGCATGTCAAACCATTACCCTGATTGGTTATAGGTCTATTCCAGAAGTAGGCAACCTGCGTCTATGAAGCTACATGTGACTCTCCTGTGGCTGTGACAAAAAATATATATACGAAATGAAACATTAATTTCTTATTTATTCTTTATTGTAAAATTGTGTAGCTTATGTACAGTATCAACATTTCTTTTTAACCCCAAATAGGGCACTCATTGAAATACTTGCAAAAGCCAGAATGAGTAAAAAAAAGACATAAGGACCCGGGAGAGGGGGGTAATATTTTGGAAAAAAGTTTACAAGATTAAAGTGGCAAATCTACAAGAAAAAAATGTGCAGATTTATAAGATTTAAAGTGGTGAATCTGGGAGAAGAAAGTAGCTTTTTTCCCAACTTTTTTCTCGTAAATCTGCGACTTTTTTCGCACAGATTTGCCACTTTAAATCTCTTAAATCTGCGACTTTTTTTCTTGTAGATTTGCCACTTTAATCAATGGCGAATAACCCCCCCCCCCCCCCCTTTAGTATTTTTTTTTGTTTTTTTCTTCATACTTGGCCCTAATATGCCATCATAGTCAAGATCTCCTCGTACAAGTTATCATACTGATTGGTCAGATATCATGGTGTCACCGTCTGTGACGTATTGGATATCCGCTGAAGTTACCAAATATAGTTCTTCACCCGGTAAAGGGTTAAACATTTGTGTCAACTGTTCAGATCTTAGTTTACAAAAGTCGACCGTCCAGTTTAACCCCCAAATTTTGCCAACTTCAAGTCAAGTTGTGAGTTTCCCTAGCTAGGATAGCTTTTGAATCAAATCTCTTGACATATTTCTTCTGTGTCCAGCCTCATTTGCACTTGGGTCTTCGCTGCATTCTGACAAAAACATATAAATAAATGCTCATTATGACCTATTAGTAATGCCGGTAGGCTAATTGAGACTGTTTTATCTTTCTTGTAAGGCTCAAAATAAGGTCCATTCAGATTTTTTTTCTCTTTATTTGGCCAACAATGGCTCTTTTGTTAGTAAAGATTGCCGGCCCCTGGTCTATTCAGAGGCATTATGGGCTGTTACCAGTAATAACCGTCCTTTGAAATTAAAAATTAACTGAGTGGTTCTCGAGTAATACACATTTGTAAATTAGTGTGGCGATGCCAGGCTCAGAAAACTCTAATAATCAAGAAACCCAAATGAGTAAGAGAAGTGATGTTTTAGAGAAACATTAAAGTGCAACCAAAGCCCTGTTTTGAGCTTGAAAACCCCCATTTACAAATTAAAAACATTTATTTTGATAAGGCAACCTACAGGATTAATCCCTCAACCACTCCCACCCACTCACAGCCCTTACAGATCACAGCTCCAGCGTCTCTCTCTTTCTCCTTTGCTGTCTACAACAGATCCTTTCACACACATTTCTCACTCCTTCATCTCACTTTCAATCAATACACATGTCTACAAAGGTGGCTTTGTGTTTCACTCGTGCACGACCGTGACCCAGCGATCTGAATCTCGACAAAAATTACAAGTAAAAATGGAGGTTACATGCATACAATGCCCTTTTATTTACATGTTTGATGCCCTGTGCAAGGCCACCATTCATTCATAAAAGAGGCATCCTAAACATATATATACACTGTACTATTCCTCACACAGGGCACCAAAAATGTTGGGATTCTGAAACACCCATTAATGTTCTATGCCTCACACGGGGCACCAAAAATGTTGGGATTCTCAAACACCCATTAATGTTCTATGCCTCACACGGGGCACCAAAAATGTTGGGACTCTGAAACACCCATTAATGTTCTATGCCTCACAACGGGGCACCAAAAATGTTGGGGTATTGATGTAGGGGTATCTGGTTACAGATACAAATTAAGGATAACTCTTTTATGAATAAATGATGATCTTGCACAGGGTGTCAAATATGTAAATTAAAGGGCGTTATTATAAATGCAATCCCTCCCATAAGGATATCAAATATGTAGGAGAACCTGAGAACACTTGTGCGGATCTCATAGTTCAAAATTGTTGTTAGATAGCTATTATTAATAATGATCATTAATAATTATGAATTGTAATAAATGATATGACTTGATGTGCTCTAAGTCATAGCTCGTTGGGGCACCACTCTATTAAACAGAAAAATATAGCAAATTCACCTAAATCAGTCTCATAAAATTACTAAACTATCAATTTGGAAAACTGATTATTAATTATGAATGTAATTATAATCAAATTACCATATTAATATTTAGTAATGGTTGAAGCAATTGTGAATTCTTGTCATAGAAGAGGTTGGCATATCGTTCACAGCGTATAACATTAAATAGACAACATTTGTAATCAAAAAGGTATTTATTCTAAACAAGTAAAGCAAATAAAAGCACACATCTATAAAATATAGAGTTCTACCAAGTCTAATCTAATGTAGGCTTACAAATGAGAGGGAAAGATGTGTGTGTGCTTCAGGTTTTATATGTTAAAATAGAAAGGTGTTGCCAAGATTGGAGTGAGTTTGGCCTTACCTTATACTTTAGGGGTATGGGGGGCAATTAACACTCTGGACTGGTCCCAGAATCAATTGATTGTATAATAAAGTGACTGAACATTTAATTCATCTAGCACCCTCACTTTGCAAAAAAGGATATTTCACATTAAAGGTGCCATAAAAGACCCTTTTCCTTTTTCTGTTTTTCTTACAAAAGCAGGGCTAAGAACCATGGACACCATGCCGCCTTGCAGTTCCAAGCTTGCAAGGCATCATGGGTAAACCCAGGCTAACACAGCGGCTAACAGGCTAACACAGCAGCTAACAGGCTAACACTGTGTGTCTGCAGGAGCCGCTTATAAACCACTCTGTTGTGGAAGCTTTTGCAAATACGTGTCAGTTATTGGTGGTGTGAAGGCAGCTTTAGGTTGATAACTGAGTTAATCTTTTTATCTGATTTTAAGGGGGTAGAAGTTGATAAACTTGATATGTTACAGCCTTGTAGAGTTGATAGTAGATCATTTGATGAGTCTTGGGTAACTTCATGAATTTGAGTCCAATATTTACTCTCCTTCTAACTCTGTTTTTAAATCACAAGATAACTGAAGCTCATATAAATACAGTATATTCACCCCAAATTCAGTTTGGAATATGCAATATTGTCTTAACTCTATGGAGTCTTGGGCTTTTTTGTCCATTTTTGAATAATTTTAATGTTTTTTCGTAAAAACTTAGTAAATCATGTGTCTTTTTTGTGTCTTTTGTAGTCATTTTGTGTCTTTTTGGTCATTTTGTGTCTTTTGTTTATCATTTTGTGTCTTCTGTGGGTTTTTTTTTTGGTTATTCTGTCATTTTTGTTGTCTTTTTTAGTTATTTGGTGTAATTTTTGGTGATTTTGTGTCTTCTATGTTGTTTTTTGGTCATTTTGTGTCTTTTTTGGTCATTTTGTGTCTTTTTTTTAGTCATTTTGCGTCTTTTTGTGTCTTTTTTTGGCCTGCTTTGTTTTTGCATCTAGATGTGATGAAGAAGTCATGCTTTGGCGCTTTTGGAGACTCCAGAGGGCGAAGAAAAGAAAAAGTAACCAGTTGACCAATAGTCTGGCCAAACCAGTAGTTAGAATAACAAGGTGTAAACTGGGTTAAAAGGAATTAAAGAAAGAAAAATCTATTAAAATTAAACTGTGTGTCAGTTCAGTCAAACAAGCCCCGCTGAGGAGAGATAAGCAAGAATGATGAAATGAAAAAATTGATTTTAATCAGTCATTTTCATAAAAAACATCAAACAAACATACTGGGAATTCTGGGGCTGAATTAAAATAGGGGGTTCAGTTGCTCGTATTAATTTAAATTGGCAAAAGCAGAGGCTTATTTGCATAAGTTGTTTGCTTAATCTGCATAGTCAAGGACATTAACAAATGACACCATGATATGGGCCACTTATGCAGTAAATCTGCATGCAGAGTGGTCAGAAAGGAGAGCAGAGTCATTTGGTCTGGAGTGAATACATTTACAACACTTTGAAAGTCACCGATGAACTCAAATAAAACACTTACTGTACTCTCAGTACAATAGCATGTTACCATTAGAAGGAGGAAAGAAATGCAAAAGAGACATAAAAAAGACAGAAACATGTGTAGACACCAGGCTGCAGAGAACACTTACAAACATAATCATTTTAAAACAAAAAAGACACATAAAAAGAAACAAAAACACATACTTTGTTTTTTTACAAAAAACACACAAAAATGACAAAAAAACACGGAAAACACACATTAAAAAATACACAAAAACATACAAAAAATGACAAAAACACACACAAAAAACATTTTTTTAAAACAAAAAAAGACACAAAAACACATGCTTTGTTTTTTACAAAAAACACACGAAAATGACAAAAGAAACGACAACACACATAAAAAATACACAAAAAACACAAAAACACAAAAAACATTTTTTTAAACAAAAAAGACACATAAAAAGAGACAAAACACACTTTGTTTTTTACAAAAAACACACAAAAATGAAAAAAAAAAAAGGAAAACACACATAAAAAATGCACAAAAAACACACAAAAAATGACAAAAACACACACAAAAACACATTTTTCAGAAACAAAAAAGACACATAAAAAGGAACAAAAACACATGCTTTGTTTTTTTTTTTTTAAAACAGACAAAAATGACCAAAAACATGGAAAACACACATAAAAATACACAAAAAAACACACAAAAACATACAAAAAATGACAAAAACACATTTTTTGAAAACAAAAAAGACACAAAAACACACGGAAAACACATGCTTTGTTTTTTTACAAAAATGACAAAAAACACACGTAAAAAGCACGCATAAAACACATAAAAAATTTAAATGAAAAATACACGAAAATCACGAAAAAAAAACATTAAACATAAAAGATCACATTAAAAATGCTGAATTCACACTGCAGAATTTGAAAGTATCTACAAAAAAGGGAAAATAACACTTCACACATGGTCGAGGTGTTTTTATTTAACTTTGCTGAAAAAGAGTTAAATTGGACATGGAAACTTGTGGAAAAGCAACATTTCAAGAAGCAATTTCTTGGACTCCAGAGGGTTAAAAGGGGAAAATAAATGCAATCGAGACATAAAAAGACAGAAACATGTGTCGACACGTGGCTGCAGAGAACACTTCCACACTTCTTTTGTTCTAATCTTAAATGGTTCATGTCAGTTTCTGACTGAGAAGGACTTTTTAAATCTTTCCTCTGTGGCAAATTGCTGCTGTCTTTCTCTCTTTGTGCTGTCACCTTGACATTTTCATAACTCTTTTTGACATTTTCCAAATTGCACAAAGTATCTGATTTAGATTTCAGCTCTCAGCTGGGTAGCATCAGATTAGACAGGAGGATGTGGTGTATTTCAGATACTGTACATGTAACATTACGGCTCCAAATTACAGCCATCAGCGTGTTATCTCATCTCTCCTGTCACTTTCTCTGAAATGTCCCTTTCTGTAACCTTATAAATGCAAATAATGGGATTATAGATGGAAGAAAAATCTGCTCTCATTGTGTTTATTCATGGAAGAGTTTTGGTCTGATATTCACTGCAAAAAACAACTTTAAAAAAATGAGAAATAAATAACTAGAATTAAGCAAAAACATGCTTGAAACAAGTCAAATTATCTGCCAGTGCAGTAAGTAAATGTTTCTTTGTAAGAATTCTTTAAGTACATGAAAATATCTACAAACTGGAAAAACCAATGATGTCTTAAAATAAATCCAAAAATACTTATTTTGAGTATTTGTGGCTTGAAAAGCCTGACTGTAGTAACATTAAATTAGGCAGAAATACTTGAAACTAGCATGTTTTTTCCTCATTTCAGTATCTGTGGGTAGATACTGGTGGTAGAAAATACTTTTGAAATAACATTTAAACTCCATGCAACTAAAACTCTCAACTGGAGCCAATATTTGAGGTAAAAACTCACCATATTCAACAGTTGAATAGATTGAAAAAGCTCACAATGTCAATCCTAAAAACAAGTCTTTACACAAGACTGAAATCCCTGTGAAGAGGTTATTCACTCATTTTAGTTACAAAATGACTTTTTTTTTTTTAGGTTTTTACTAACTATACAAGACAAAAAAGACACACATTATCAAAATAAAAAAATGCACAAAATGACCAAAAAATTCACAAAAAGACACACAAAATACACAAATTACCTAAAAAACAAAATGACCAAAAGATACACAAAATGACACAAAAAAGACATAAAATGGCCAAAAATGACACGAATTACCAAAAAAGACACACAATGACACAAAAAAAATACACAAAATGCTTAACCCAAAATACTTAAATATAGCAGGTTTAGTTTAGACAAAAAAGACACACGTTCTAAAAATAAGCATATAAAGGACAAAATTACCAAAAAATGACACAGAAAAAGAAATAAAATGACAAAAAAAAAAAAAAAATGACAAAAAAATACACAAAATAACCCAAAAAAACCCAAAATGCTAAACCCAAATACTTCAATAAGCACATAAAGCTATGGTCAGTAGGTAAATTATACTCAAAACAAGAAAATGAAGATACTATTGATAGATATGAGAATATAATACATGGTGAGCTTGATGTTTTTTGCAGTGTTCAGACTGTAAACTCTCCCTGGTGTTTGTTACAGGCAGCGATCTTTTGACTCGTCTTGACTTTGATCCATTTCCTGCTTCTTGGCAACATTCTGACACTGTTCTCGCCTTTTCCTCTCCGTCTCTGACACTCTCCCCCTCGCTGTCTCCGGTTCCTGTCTGATTGTGTGTCCGTCCTGCTGACTGTCCTCAGGCAGCTCGGCCCTCCGTCCGTCCGTCTGGACCTTTAACACCCGCAGGTGCTGGTGTGGATGCTGCAGCATCACTCAACCCACAAACTGCATCATAAAGCATCAGAATCACAGAGAAGATGAGTCAAATGAATGCTGTCATGTGACCTGACCCAGTCATCTGATATCACTGGATACATGTATGAGCTGATATTCAAAGTCACAATAGACTTATTTCTGTCTTTCTGTCTGGCTGCAGCAGAGCTGTAGAGTTCCCTCTGACTTTTCCTTTAACCCTCTGAGCTCCACAACCTGCCTGCAGGCTTGAATGTCATGGTTTCTTCCAAAAATTGCAAAGATCAAACCACGAACCATTGCCAGAGACTGTAAAAACAGAAGAAATTACAGTCAGTTTATCACATTTCCGATGGTCCTTGAAGGAATCTTGTGATTGACACAAAAACTTACGTAAGCTTAAAATAGTGATATTTCATCTGAAATGTTTCCTCTGTTTTATCCCTGTGGAGTGTCCAAAAGCTCCAAATCCAGACTTGTGTACTCAATCCAGACGAGTTTTACCAAGTAAAACTGGAGACAAGCTCAAATATATTTAGTATAAAATGATAGAACCACAAATGATAAAATCACATTTTATGTTGGACTAAAGGACTAAAAAAGACCATCCATCCATCCATTTTCCTCCCCTCTGGGGCTGGGTCGCGGGGGCAGCAGGCTAAGCAGGGCCCTCCAGACGTCCCTCTCCCAGCCAAAACGTCCAGCTCCTCCTGGACCCCGAGGCGTTCCCAGGCCAGGAGAGAGATATAATCCCTCCACCGTGTTCTGGGTCTTCCCCGGGGCCTCCTACCAGTTGGACCTGGAACTCCTCTAACGGGAGGCGCCTGGGAGGATCCTTACCAGATGAAACCCAAACCACCTCAGCTGGCTCCTTTAGAGGAGAAGGAGCAGCGTCTCTACTCCGAGCTCCCTCCGGATGTCTGAGCTCCTCCCCCTATCTCTAAGGCTGAGCCCAGCCACCCTACGGAGGAAGCTCATTTTAGCCGCTTGTATCCGCGATCTTGCTCTTTCGGTCACTACCCAAAGCTCATGACCATAGGTGAGGGTCAGAACGTAGATGGAGCGGTAAATCGAGAGCTTTGCCTTCCGGCTCAGCTCCTTCTTCACCACGACGGTCCGGTGCAGCGCCCGCATCACTGCGGACGCTGCACCAAACCGCCTGTCCATCTCACGCTCCGTTCTACCCTCACTGCTGAACAAGACCCCCAGATACTGGAACTCCTTCTCTTGAAGCAGTACCTCTCTCCACCCAGAGGGGGCAGTACCTGTCTCCACCCAGAGGGGGCAGTACCTGTCTCCACCCAGAGGAGGCAGTACCTCTCTCCACCCAGAGGAGGCAGTACCTGTCTCCACCCAGAGGGGGCAGTACCTCTCTCCACCCAGAGGAGGCAGTACCTGTCTCCACCCAGAGGAGGCGGTACCTGTCTCCACCCAGAGGGGGCAGTACCTGTCTCCACTCAGAGGAGGCAGTACCTGTCTCCACCCAGAGGGGGCAGTACCTCTCTCCAACCAGAGGGGGCAGTACCTCTCTCCACCCAGAGGAGGCAGTACCTCTCTCCACCCAGAGGAGGCAGTACCTGTCTCCACCCAGAGGAGGCGGTACCTGTCTCCACCCAGAGGGGGCGGTACCTCTCTCCACCCAGAGGGGGCAGTACCTCTCTCCACCCAGAGGAGGCAGTACCTGTCTCCACCCAGAGGGGGCAGTACCTGTCTCCACCCAGAGGAGGCAGTACCTCTCTCCACCCAGAGGAGGCAGTACCTCTCTCCACCCAGAGGGGGCGGTACCTCTCTCCACCCAGAGGGGGCGGTACCTGTCTCCACCCAGAGGGGGCGGTACCTCTCTCCACCGTGAGGGGGCAGTACCTCTCTCCACCCAGAGGGGGCGGTACCTCTCTCCACTCAGAGGGGGCAGTACCTCTCTCCACCCAGAGGGGGCAGTACCTGTCTCCACCCAGAGGGGGCGGTACCTCTCTCCACCCAGAGGGGGCAGTACCTGTCTCCACCCAGAGGGGGCAGTACCTGTCTCCACCCAGAGGAGGCGGTACCTGTCTCCACCCAGAGGTGGCAGTACCTCTCTCCAACCAGAGGGGGCAGTCCACCATTTTCACCCAGAGAACCATGGCCTCAGACCTGGAGATGCTCACTCATTTTTGTTACAAAATGGCTTTGATTTAGGTTTTACTAACTATACAAGACAAAAAAGACACACATTCTCAAAATAAACACATAAAAGACATAAAGTGACCACAAAATTCATAAAATGACACAAAAAAATTGCAAAAATTACCTACAAAAACAAATGACCAAAAAATACACAAAATGACACAAAAAGACATAAAATGAAAAAAAAAGACACAAAATGACACAAAAAAGACAAAATGACCAAAAAAATGACATAAATTACCTAAAAAGAAACAAAAACAAAATGACCAAAAAATACACAAAATTACACAAAAAAGACGTAAAATTACCCAAAAAAAAGACATAAATTGACCAAAAAAGACAGAAAATTACCAAAAAATACACAAAATCACACAAATTACAGACTTGGAGGTGCTGACTCTCATCCCAACCGCTTCGCACTCGGCTACAAACCCCCCCAGTGAGTGCTGAAGGTCCCGGTCTGATTAAGCCAAAAGAACCACATCATCTGCAAAGAGCAGAGATGCAATTCTAAGGTCACCAAACCGGATCCCTTCCTCCCTCCAGCTGCACCTTGAGATCCTGTCCATGAAGACCATTCTCCCATTTAGTGCATTAATTTTTTTTCAAAAAAGACAAAAACCACCTCAAGCAAGCGTAAAATCTTTAATACTCATTTTCGACAGTTTGGTGTTTTCATCAAGCTTTTTTCAAGCAAATCTTCCAAATGCACAAAGAAATTTGTTGATGGAAACACAGTTTATTCCTTGGCTTTTAACCACACATGAGACTATGCTCTTGTTTTAGTGTTTTTATGGTTAGTTTAAGTGTTTATTTCCTGTTTTATTAATTTTATTGTTTCTTGTTTGCTTGTTTATGTACAACATTTTATTGCAGCTGTTGTTGTTTTTGAAGTGCTTTACAAATAAAAATGAGTTGAGTTGAGAGTTGAGTCCCATGATTAGTTTAGACCTGATCTGAAATTAATTATTTCTTGGCCAATGCTAAAGCCATGGAATCTGGACCAGTTTTTTAGTTTTTTATAATCTTGCGGACAATCACACAAACAAATAAACTAGGCTGAAACATATATTTCACATAATGTACATATAACAAGACCTAAGTTATAATAAAGTGGGATTGTCCTTAAATACAGTGGTTTTTCATTGTGGAGGCCAGACCCAGACCCAGTCCAGGGTGGTACATGAACTCCATTTGTATTTCCAATTCTAATGAAAGAAAAAAAGCAATAAACATTGAAATCAGCATCTTAAAAACCTTGTTAAATATTCCAGGTAAGCTGCAGCTACGATCAGTGACTCATAGGTCAAATTCTACCGTCGTCATAGAAACACAACACATAATCTGGCACTCAGGTCTGAAATAACATCTGTCAGAGCAAGAAATGTTAATATCCTCCAACATGTGAGAGAAGTGATCCTGATCCAGAGAGAGAACACCTGACGGCTCAGTGAGAGTCCGACAGGTGAAGCTTCTGATGTCATCATCAGTTTTCTGCCCTTTGGCTTCAGCTTCATTATCCCCGGGGATATATATAGAACAAAGAAATGTCAGATGTCAGAGTTGACAGACCAACGGGCTCCTCCGTCCACTTTACCATGTTGTGTGTGGAAGGTCCCTTTAATTACTTTTTTTGATCATTTTGTGTCTTTTTTTGGTAATGTTTTGTCTTTTTTGGGTAATTATGTGTCTTTTTTTGATCATCTTGTGTCTTTTTTTTTAGTAATTTTGTGTCTTTTTTTAATAACTTTGAGTCTTTTTCTGTATTTTTTTGTCTCTTTTTTTGGCCATTTTGTGTCTTTTTTGAATAATTCAGTTTTTTCTGTAATTTTGTGTTTTTTTTGTAATTTTGTCTTTTTTGTAATTGTGTGTATTTTTGGTAATTTAGTGTCTTTTTGTAATTTGGTGTCTTTTTTGTTAATTTTGTGTCTTTTTTAAGTAATTTTGTTTTTTCTATCATTTTGTGTCTTTTTTGGTAATTTTTTTTGTCTTTTTTGGTAATTTTGTGTCTTTTTTTGTAATTTAGTGTCTTTTTTTGGTCATTTTGATACTGCCTCCAGCGGCTCCAAATCATAAAGAGTTTGTGACTATAATGTCGACATAACCTCCTTGGCTCTACTGGTCTCATATGATGCATCAAGGTGACATGATTGCTCAGTAGATTCTGAGCTGCTGTCATTTAAAACACATTTTCTTCACTAAATTGCATCTGCTTGTTCAAATAGTGCTGTCGGCATCATGGCTGTGACTTTGATCTGTATTAGAGTTGGAAACATTCTCTCAATCTGTTCTCCCTCTCTCTCTCTCTCTCTCTCTCTCTCTCTCTCTCTCTCTCTCTCTCTCTCTCTCTAATCCCCCTCTCTCTCCCCTCAGGGTGGGATGATCGCCCTGCTGCTGTCCATCCTGTGTCTGGTTCTGATCCTTTACACTCGTCGCCGCTGGTGTAAGCGCCGCCGCATCCCTCAGCCCCAGAAGAGCGCCAGCGCCGAGGCGGCCAACGAGATCCACTACATCCCGTCGGTGCTGATGGGGGGCCAGGCCCGAGAGAGCCTCAGGAACTCTCGGGGCCAGGGGCCAAACTCCAGCGGGACCCTCAGCATCCGGGAGACGCCGATTTTGGATGGGTACAAGTAGGGTTCGGGTGGATCTGGGGATGGATGTGATGTTAAAAAGTGTTTAAATATGAATCACATGCAGGAGATGAAAGTAAACAGAGTGTTCCTGAGATGGATATTAAGGGACGGTGGCCCTGAAGTGCAAATCATAACGGCAAACAAATCAAAAAACACAACAACAAAACAGAAAACACAACAACAAAACAGAAAACACAACAACAAAACAGAAAACACCACCGCAAATCAAAAAACACATTTGCCATCGTTTTTTTTTGTTTTGTTGTTGTCTTTTTTGTTTTGCTGTTTGTTTTTTTTGTTTTGTTGTTGTGTTTTCTGTTTTGTTGTTGTGTTTTTTTTATTTGTTGTTGTGTTCTTTGATTTGTTTTGCTGTTGTTTTTTTTGTTTTGTTGTTGTGTTTTCTGTTTTGTTGTTGTGTTTAATGATTTGTTGTTGTGTTCTTTGATTTGTTGTTGTCTTTTGTGTTTTGCTGTTGTGTTTTCTTATTTGTTGTTGTGTTTTCTGTTTTGTTGTTGTGTTTTCTTATTTGTTGTTGTATTTTTTGATTTGTTGTCGTGTGTTTTTTATTCGCCGTTGATGCACTTCAGGGCCACCGTAATTATTCCACATTTTACACTGGAAACAAGAGGTTAGAAATGTTTGAAACTGACTACTTAGAAAGTAGCTGATTTAATGCATGCAAGTAATTTTGAGGCTCCCGACTATGAAAGCTTGTTTCCTCTCAGGACATCCTGTCACACTTTCACCTCACCATGCATGTTGATATTTACCATCATTAATATAAGTCAAAGGATGTAACATTGATTGATTTCTACCTCATCGACAGGTATGAGTACGACATCACCGACCTGCGTCACCATCTGCAGCGTGAATGCATGAATGGTGGCGAAGAGTTTGCTAGCCAAGTCACCCGGACGCTGGACTCCCTGCAGGGCTGCAACGACAAGAACAACATGGACCTGACACCTGGTGAGATGACTGAAACACAAACAGACAGAAAACAGGAAATAGTCAATATATGTCAATATACATTATCGGTCAAAAGTTTTAGAACACCCCAATTTTTCCAGTATTTTATTGAAATTCAAGCAGTTCAAGTCAAATGAACAGCTTGAAAGGGTACAAAGGTAAGTGGTGAACTGCCAGAGGTAAATAAAAAAAGGTAAGCTTAACCAAAACTGGAAAATAATGTACATTTCAGAATTATACAAGTAGGCCTTTTTCAGGGAACAAGAAATGGGTTAACAACTTAACTCTATGGAGTCTTGGGCTATTTTGTCCATTTTTGAATTCTTTTCATGTCTTTGTAAGTCATTTTGTGTCTTTTTTTGGTCATTTTGTGTCTTTTTTTTAGTCCTTTAGTCCAACATAAAATGTGATTTTGAATCTTTTTTTTACTTTCAAAACACTATGCTCAATAAATAATTTTAAATGTTGCAAATGTGCATTCATTTCAGATTACACTGAGACAATAAACTGCATTATTTTCAATTAAATTCTGGAAAAGTTGGTGTGTTCTAAAACTTTTGACCAGTAGTGTATATATCTGTCTATATCCATAGAGTAGGCCACGCCCTCTCTAAAGTCTCAGGCCACGCTTTGGTTTTCACCATCGCTAACTGTGCACAACGTCTGCAGCTGATCATAAACAAAGCAGCATGGCTAATTATGCACAGAGTCTCAGCTGATCATAAACATAGTGATTGTGAATTAAGGGGGTCTGGAAAGTCGCTAAATATAGCAACAAAGTCGCTAAGTTGAGAAGACTGCTTTGCCTGCTTTTACAAGGCTGTTTTCAGGGAAGAAAAAAGACCCTGCTCTTCTACAGGGACTAAAAAAGTCCAGACAAAAGTCAGCTCCGGACGGCTCATATTCAAATTAGGGGTGTTTCGGCGAGTGAGACCTATATATTTCAATATATCTGTGTCTATCCATAGAGTAGGTAGATGCAGTCGACAGAGAGAGAGAGAGAGATAGAGAGAGACAGAGAGAGAGAGAGAGAGATAACTTATATGGTAAAAAGTAACCTTTTTTTGCAATAAAACATGGTTTGCTGCAGGTGAGAACGCAGTCCGAACCAAAGAATGAAAGCAGTTCGGTAGAAGCAGACTTAAAAATGTCTCCAGGACAGACGTGGTCTAATGATGAAGTAAATGTCCTGATCAAGATAAGTCTTCAAATGACTTAGTAGCTGATGGATTCAATTGCACAGCTGATCAATGAATGTGGAAAAACTCCACCAACAATACATTAAAGTCCAGGATTTGCTTTGGCAGCTCTTCCCCTCACATATTGTGTCCAACAGACGAAGGACAGCATCAACAGCATGACTTTTGTTTACAATGCTTACTGATAAATCTCTGTGTGGAAACAGAGTAAACCAAATAAAGAATGCAACAATGTTGCAGCTTCACCACTGATCTGCTGTCAGTAGACTGGAGTCATCGGTCTCATTATGTTCCACTCTGGAGCAGCTGCTGAGTCACTGTGACACCTAGTGGTAAACTTTGGTACAGCAGTCCGGCCCTGTGTTTTTTGGCTTCATATCAAACTGGTTTAAAATTCTTTACGGAAGCCCAACCCTTCTATAGAACATTTTAGAATCTTTCTGCTGTGATGTAGTTTCACTTGTGTTCAGCTGCAACAGACATGACTGCAAGTGATAGCTTGTGTTGCTGTTTATCTGCTAGATGTGTAAATAGATTGTTTTTGCAACCACAACAACTTGCTGCTCCTAAATGGCCAGACAAATTAGTTATTACTGTCTTCATTCATTAACCCTCTAGAGTCTCCAAAAGCTCCAAATAATCCAGACTTGTTGCCTCCATCAGACTAGAAAACAAAGCAGCGTGGAGCCCTACTGTACATTTACCTCTAAAGTTCTGGCTGTAAACTCCATGAGGCCAGTTTCAGTTTGATGATGATATACCAAGTAAAACTGGAGACAAGCTCAAATAGATTTAGTATCAAATGATAGAACTGGATGGAACCCTCTTATATGGTAGATTTGACACCTTTGGTCACATCTGACACATTTACAATTCTTTATTGAGCTCATGCTCAATAAAGAGTGTTTTGAAAGTTAAAAAAAAGATTCAAAATCACATTTTATGTTGGACTAAAGGACTAAAAAGGACACAAAATGACCAAAAAAGACACAAAATGACAAAAAAAAGACACAAAATGACCAAAAAAGACACAAAATGACCAAAAAAGACACAAAATGACCAAAATTAGAAGACAGAATGACCAAAAAAAAACCCCAAAGAAGACACAAAATGAGAATACAGAATGACCAAAAAAAACAAAGAAGACACAAAATGACAAAAAAAGACAAAATAACAACAACAAAAAAGACACAAAATGACTTACAAAGACACGGAAGGACATGAAAAGGATTAAAAAATGGACTAAATAGCCCTGTATGACTCCATAGAGTTAAGGTATATGGAGATAACAGAAATATTGCTAATTAATGCATCGTCAGCATAGAGTTTGATTAATTAATGTACTCGGTTGGAATAAACCAGGAGTTTAGTGAATTTCTTTTGTGCCAACAAAACTTTTCTAAATGGTTTTAAATGACAAAGTAGATTCCGTGGTGGAAGCTTTCACTTATCTCCTTAATAACCTTATTTCTAATCCTCCTACACAGCTATAGATTTTTTAATAAAAACAAAGTAATAACACACTATGTCTAAGAGGTTACATTTGGGCTGTGTGAATTGTTTTCTAAGCAGGGAACAGTACAATTACATTAACACTGTTGCAATAATTTAGATAATCAGCGTGAAAACAAACGGAAGTAATTGGATTTATAATTAAATATTTTGAAATATGTAATTTTCTCATATAGGTGCGAAGTAATCATCTAAATGATTTTAGACCGAAAATGATAGAGAAGTAAAATGAAGTTTCGCAAACGTTTCTTTGTCAGAAACACTTTTATAAAAATGGGCAGCAAATACAAATGAGGCACTTGTTCAGCATTTTTCATAATCAGAGTATGAACATTAGTTATGGGACTGATGGAGACCACATATAAATATCAGACTGCAGGTATTCTTTCATAGAGTTTATATTCCTCACACTTGAAGTTATCAAAAGGCTTTTCGTGCCTGCCAAGAATTTCTCCAAGAAGATCTATTTTTCATAATGAGTGGCCGCTCCCATGAGGATGACTGTATGAAGTGCAGCAGGTTTGATGAAGGTAAAGCTTCTGAATTTCAATTAGCAGCACGTTCACCGCTCCGATTCATCAGGAGATCGGTTACGGCGACGGCGCTCTCACACCGTGTTCTTATAAAAATCCAAACAGCTCGAGCCCAGAGGTGATGGCAGCAGAGTCATCCTGTGCATTATGCATTTAAGATGGTTAATACGATGGAGTGGAGGAAAGGAAAACGCAGCCAGCTGCTCATGCAACGAATACTGAACAATATAAAGCTCTGCAGAGGACGCTCAGGAAGTGGCATGGTGGAAAATATGGATAAATAAAAGTCAAGTCTGTACACGAGGCCTATAACAATGGCTGCTTCTTAAACTTCCACCATGATTTAGTTGTTGTGCTTTGCCATAATAAGAAATCTTCTAAATCAAGTGGATAGAACCTGGGCCGCCTCCAAGCTGCCGTTTACAGACACAGAATGACTAAAAGAAGACACGAAATGACAAAAAAATGACACGAAATTACTAAAAAAACGACACAAAAATACACAAAATGACTAAAAGAAGACACAAAAAGACACAATATAACGCTCTGCAGAGGTCGCTCAGGAAGTGGCATAGTGGAAAATATGGATAAATAACAGTCAAGTCTGTACATGAGGCACAAAAAATGGAATAGTTGGATTAGAATGTGCAAAAGGCACCAAATGTATGCTTTTAGTGCAAATATTTCTCAGGGGGAGTATGCCCCCAGACCCGCCTCCTTTTTAAAATTGGTCTTTTGTATTTTTTTTTTTTTTTGGAGACACTGACGCACCTGTATTCATTCTGTAGCTGCAGTCAGCTTTCAAAATAAGAGCACATGGATGTGTTAGCAGTTTCCACCACAGATTTACAAGAAGACTGTCAAATAAGACACCTTTAATAAAACATAAAAGAACCCTTATTCTCCTTAACAATAATTCATTAAAATATGCAATGATTAAAATGGAATAGTGGCATTAGAATGTGCAAAATGCACCAAATTTAGGCTTTTAGGACAAAAATGTTCTCAGAGAATCCTGTGGAAACACTTGTTACAAAGCTTGTTTTGCAGTTTTTTTATACTTTCTACCACCATCCAGGGGACAAACAACCCTTTACCCCCATGCTATCCTGATGGAAACTCTGCATTCAATGTGCGACTGTGTGTCTGTGAAAACGTTTTTTGAGGCCTTGGTCAACCTTGAGTTGAGCTCTGTCAGCTTTTCATCCAGATGCTGCTGGAGTTAGTATGTGGCTGCACTTTGCTGATTTATTCTTTTTGATATGAAGTTGCATATGTACTGCTGCTGTGTGTTTGAATATATTGTCTGTTTGATTCAGTTTGCTATGGACTTTTTTCTGTGTCCTAAGTAAAGTCTTTTTTTATACAGTCATGGAAAAACATATTTGACCACCTTGTTTTCTCCATTGCATTTGTTCATTTTAATGCCTGGTACAACTAAAGGGACATTTGTTTGGACAAATATAATGACAACAACAAAAATAGCTGATAAATGCGCAATTTGTTTCTTTTTCAAAAATGTTTTGTAGTTTTTAAATCTATTTTCTGCTCAATTTGTTTCTTTCTCGATATTCTTTTGTCATTTTTTTGTCATTCTGTGTCTTTTGATTATTTTTAAATCAATTTTTCTGCTCAATTTTTTTCTATTATGATAATTTAGTGTCCTTTTTAGGTCATTTTTGCATCTTTTTTTCTCATTTTGTGTTTTTTTTTTGTAATTTTTAAATCTATTTTTTGCTCAGTTTGTTTCTATTTTGATAACTTTGTGTAATTTTTTGGTCATTTTTACATCTATTTTGGTCATTTTGTGTCTTTTTTGGTCATTTTCACATCTACAGTTGTGGAAACATTCTTGATAATAACAAAAATCAATATCAATATAGCCATGTTAAATGTCTAGATATCAGTTCTTAAATTAAACTCTTATCAGCTATTTTTGTTGTTATCATTATATTTGTACAAACAAATGAACCTTTAGTTGAACTAGACATTAAAATGAACAAGAAACTGAATAAATCAATGTTCTAATATTTATTTTTTCCATGACTGTATTATTGTGAAGGTTTTTGTCAAGGTTTGGCAGTTTTTGTCTTAATTTCAGTGCTCTTTCTGTTGAAGCTCTGTTCTCCCCGGAGGTTGTGCAGACACAGTTTCTGTCTGGAATCACAGACAAACAAGACCTGCAGCCTGCAGCCATGCTGGAGGCTCTGTAGGCTCAACACAGGCACACTCTGCTCTGGGCTAATGCTAACATGCTCACAATGACAGGGCTAAAAATGCATGATGTTTACCATGCTCACCATCTTCATTTAGCTTATTAGCATGCTAATGTGACATAATACAGCTGTAGCTGATTAATGACAAGCTCAACAAACTAGTCTCCAAAAGCACCAAAGCATGGCTTCTTCATCACAGCTAGATGTAAAAACAAAGCAGACCAAAAAAAGTCACAAAATGACAAAAAAGACACAAAATGACCAAAAAAGACACAAAAAAGACACAACAGACACAAAATGACCAAAAAAGACACAAATGACCAAAACAGACACAAAATGAGAAGAAAGAATAACCCAAAAAAAAAACCATAGACGACACAAAAAGACACAAAAAAAAGACACAAAATGACCAAAAAAAGAAAAAAATAACTAAAAGAGACACAACAACAGACACAAAATGACTTACAAAGACACAGAAAGACGTGAAAAGGATTCCAAAATAGACAAAATAGCCCTATAAGACTCCATGGAGTTAAATGCATATTCCCTTAATGAGTTTTAATTCCATGCCAGCAGCTCTTTAATTGTAAAGCTGTTTGACTTTTCTCCCAGTAAACGAGGTGTTTCTGAGCATTTCTATACTTTCTGTGTGCCATAGTTTGGTTTGAAGTCTCTCCACATGAAGCCAAAAACAACATCATTTTAACCCAAAGTGGAGCTTCTTCCTCATCAGAGACAGAAAGCTTTTAGTGCTGGTTTTATTGTAATCATGTCCCACTCGTCCACAGTGAGTGACAACACCAAGCTGGCCCTGATGAACAAATACAAGGACAACATCATCGCCACCAGCCCCATCGACAGCAACCACCAGCAGAACACGCTGCTGCCTCACAACACGTCCACCAGCCAACGCAAACGCCTCTCCAGCAACACCCGCGGTGAGTCACGTCTTACCCCTTTAACACAGGAATAAACAGGAAACAGGTCTATTAACACCATCGTTCTACCAGCAGCAGGAGAATATTTCTCTATGTGACATTATAAACACTGAGGCTGCCAGTTAAAAAAACCCTGGTGACTTTAGTTTGAATGGTTTTCATGTTTATCACCAAGTTGAATGAGCCAAACAAAAAAAAAGTTGCAACTGAGGAATAAATGTTAAAGGAGTGACCGTTTGTCTAACAAGCTCCATGATCTTATTAGGGCCGCGGGGCCATCGCACCCAGCACTACTGTTATAATGTGGATTTTTTCTTCTTCCTCTTCCGGACCGATTTAGTCCCGCTTCTAGTCAAATGACAAATTATATATGAAAACGTGTGTTTTGATCTGAGTGCTATTACTTTTCTCTACAGAATACGACTTATGTCGCGAAAAACTGTCCAAAATTTTGCATTGAAATGAATGGGACGGCCGAAAAAGAACAATAATTGGGGATTTTTAAACGTCTACTTCTCCGGCATAATTTCACCTAGAGACTCCATTTAAACTTTAAACAATAGACACAAGTCTTGTGTATCGGTGTATTAATCCATGTTTCGATAGGTCATATAGTTTTTTATCAATCCCTGTTCAATGACCATGATCATTTTTGGAGAAATTCTGAGATTATAATGGGTGTGTATTGCACGGAATGTTCGTGTCACAGTGTGTGACATCATCGCCAGAGTGTAGAGGGAGAGAAAAAACTGTCAAAAAATAAATTTGAAAACTGCGCTCCAGGCCGCAAATTCCACTCTACAGAAATAATTTATACATAGAAACGTAGCAAAATTAGTCTTCTCCCTCACAATCCTCTGGTAAAGCTGTCAGAGTTATAGTTTGGGCGTAGGATGCACAGATGATCCACCAACACCACCAACAGCCTCATTGGCTCCCATATTAAAAACGCAGGACGATTTCTGAAAAAGGGAGATGTAACAGTTTTTTTAGATCGCTCTAACAAAGCTATTTTTCATTTTTTTCTTCAACAAAAAACATATGTAGACGTTCAGGAAGAACTCAGGACGCTCAAAGTGAAGTCGGATCAATGATAGGTATTATGGTTTTGCCAAAAATTATTTCTGTTCGAGGCCAGAAATTCCAGTCTGTCCACCTCTGGCTGCTGCCACAGTACAGGAACATTGTACAGTGGCAGTTAATTCTGTTGATTGCTTTGATTGCCTTTGATCCTTTGATGTGATTACAGTTACAGATGCATACACACACACACACAAGCATGTAAGCGTGCACACTCCTCCAGATACACATGCTTCACACACACACACACACACACACACACACACACACACACACACACTCACACACACACACACCACACACACACACACACACACACACACATGTTACTTTATGCGATTTTCGTTACACACACACGAATGCAGGCGTAAGCGTGCACACTCGTCCAGATACACATGTTTTCAAACACACACACACACACACACACACACACACACACACACACACACATATTTTGAGGTTAAAGGTCATAGGTTGCTGTATAAATAAATACTTGTAAAGGAATGCTTGTTGTAGGTGTGCTCCTTGTATGTAATACATTATTATAACATTACTAGTATTAATTGTTATAAATCTCTGAAGAATCTCATCATAGTGTACACACACCGGCAGTCAGAATTTCCCCAGAGGAAATTTTCCTGCTGTCCATGTTCTCCTGAGAGAAAGTCAGAGTTCTCCTTTGGACGATGAATCAATACGAATGTTTTGGTGTGAATGTGTTGAAACCTCAAACATATACATCTCATTGTTTATTGTGGTGTTTCCACAAACATAAATCCATTTTCTTTCCATATTCCCATTGATCTCAAACTTTTTGATGCTTTTGCACTCTCCACTGCCATCACCACAGGAGTTGTACCGTACGAAAAGAAATTAAGGAAAAGGGGAAATGCAAAGAGAGAGAGAAAGAGAGAGAGAGAGCGAGAGAGAGAGAGAGAGAGAGAGAGAGAGAGGTTACAGTTGATGAAACGGAGAGACATTATCCCATTATGATAAACAAGAGAAAAAGAAGGCAGCGACATTTTGAAAATGTCATTTTAGAAATTTTTCGTTGACCTCAGACCATAATTCACTTTCCTCTGCACATGGCTGCACACATGCTTTATTCTCAGCCCAATTAAAAGGATTCTGTGGCGTGAAGAACTTTATCTGTATCACAGTAAAGCAGAGAAACTGTCAGAGGATTGTAATTGTAAAGCTGCAATACCAAGTGAGCTTCATCTGTTTTATAACCTCTCGTGTGTTTACTTAGTGCCAAACATGTGCACATAATGGAGAACACAAATATAGTCTGAAGGATGGAAAATGACATATGTAGAAAAAATGAGTAAATCAATAAATGAATAAATGTTGAAATAAAAAAAGATAAATAAATACAAACAATAAAATATTTTTTTTCCACATTTATTTTACATTTTAACATGCATTTCTTTATAAATTATTATTTATTTATTTAAAAATATAATGTATTTATTTATTTATTATATATTTATCTATTCATCTATGTACAAATTTATTTCTACTTATGTCATTTTTCTCCATAATAATAAATAAATGAATATATGTTGAAATACATTTTTAACATTTTTAGGTATTTCTGTATTTATTTATTTTTCATTTATTTCTACACTTTTATTTAGTTATTTCTACAGTTATTTTAAATTTTCACATGCATTTGTTTATAAATTATAATTTATTTATTTATAAATTATAATTTATTTATTCATTTATTAATTAATGTATTTATTTATTCATTCATTTATTATCTATTTATTTATTCATCTATTTACTAATTTATTTCTACGTATGTCAATTTACATTTTTTGTCATTTATTTAGTCATGTCCACATTTCCACAAGTACTTATTTATGTATAAATTAATATTTTTTGGTGTATTTTTCGGTTCAAATGATGCATTTAAATTCAGCTTCATTATGAATGGAAGAACCCAACATGGCTCTTGAAACATTTAGGTCTCTAGCAGATTTTCCCCTTTTCTTCCTCTCTGACCTTCACTGTTTCCATGAACACCTGCAGCCACCAGCTCTCCATCCACGAGAGCTCAAATCATGGAAACAGAGCGGAGAAAAACAACATTCAAGCAAAGCCTTTTATCAATAATAGAGCGTGAGAACAAAGAGCCAATGCCCCAAACACCCAGCAGAAAGTGGAGCTAGCAGGAACCGTTGGCAGCTCCACATGTTGGTGTTGGAATATTAAAAACTTCACTGCCCAGAAATCCTCTAACATGTTTTCAGAAAAACAGCAAACAACAGCAATGTTTACCTTCCCAGCCGCTCTGTGAGGCTTTAGACCAACACCCAAGGCCGTGTTTAGACATTAGTCATGCGTCCAACGAGAAATAATACATAAAAGCCTCCTCATTCATTTTAATCACATCACAGCAGGGGTTCTAGCTAAAAAAAAACATGTTGGGTCGCCTGGCAATGACATCTGGCAACACGCTGCATTGACCAAAATATTAAAGAATAATAACAATAATAAACGGACCAATTTCAACAGGGTCCTCCCACTGTTAGAGCTCGGGCCCTAACAACAGGGTCCTCCCACTGTTAGAGCTCGGGACCTAACAATAGGGTCCTCCCACTGTTAGAGCTCGGGCCCTAACAACAGGGTCCTCCCACTGCCTTGTGATGGTCCTGAACAAGTCCGAAGTCGATTGGATTAAATGTGTAGGAGGAGTTTGTTAAAGTATGCGGCATGGAAATGGCGAAAAACGTCTAAAACGCCATTTTCGATCCAAGATGGCCAACTTCCTGTTCATTTTTGGGTATGGCTTCTTGAGACTTTTTGGTGCGTCTTCCCATGATACATGGATGGACCAAATTTCGTGTCTCTACGGCAAACCTGTTTTAGGGGCTCAATTCTAGGGGGCGCTAGTAGGTCATTTAGCCACGCCCATTTCTGGAACCAATGAAATACGTACATTTTGGACGGGGTTGAATTTTGTCCCAAGGTTGGTGAGTTTTGGAGTATGATAAAGCCCAAACACAATTCATTTGCCGTATTAATAATAAACGGACCAATTTCAACAGGGTCCTCCCACTGTTAGAGCTCGGGGCCTAACAACAGGGTCCTCCCACTGTTAGAGCTCGGGCCCTAACAACAGGGTCCTCCCACTGTTAGAGCTCGGGCCCTAACAACAGGCTCCTCCACTGCCTTGTGATGGTCCTGAACAAGTCTGAAGTCGATTGGATTAAATGTGTAGGAGGAGTTTGTTAAAGTATGCGGCGTGGAAATGGCGAAAAACGTCTAAAACGCCATTTTCGATCCAAGATGGCCGACTTCCTGTTCATTTTTGGGTATGGCTTCTTGAGACTTTTTGGTGCGTCTTCCCATGATACATGGATGGACCAAATTTCGTGTCTCTACGGCAAACCTGTTTTAGGGGCTCAATTCTAGGGGGCGCTAGTAGGTCATTAAGCCACGCCCATTTCTGGAACCAATGATTTATGTAAATTTTGGAAGGGATTGAATATTGTCCTAAATTTGGTGATTTTTTGAATATTCAAAGACACACTTCATTTGCCGTAATAATTATGAACAGAAAGTTTAATTTGAGTTTTATATGAATGGCACTTTACCGTGTTGTGTGTGGAAGGTCCTTTTCATTACTTTTTTGGTCATTTTGTGTCTTTTTTAATTAATTTAGGGGTTTTTTCTGTCATTTTGTGTCTTTTTTGTTTGTAATTTTGTGTCTTTTTTGGTCATCAAGTCAAACTGTCTGCAGTGAGGAAGACCTGTACTACTGAAGACTAAAGCTTCATTCTCAAGTGTTTACCATTAACTCTTTTAGCTCAGCAGTCAGCGACGGCCTCCCCTGCTCCCCTCCTCCATTACTGATAATGATGCATGTAATAACTGTAATCCACTTATTGGAGGCGGGGCTTGGCGTACAGGAAGTGATGCTCTGCTCCACAGACATTAGCTGATCCATTCCCCCGTTAGCTGATCCAGGCTAACCTATTGTAGCTCCTGTTAGCCGTCTCCCAGCCAGGGAGGCTGGATGAAAGAGCTGCAAATTGGTTTGTAATTAAGGATTTAAAATTCAGCCGTCCCTGGTGCTGATAAACGGGCTCAGCGGGGGCCCTGCCACTCCATCAGAAACATCTCTAAACGCTCAGTAGGGTGCAGATTCTACAGATTATCTTGAAAATGTCTGAGTTCTCTTAGTAAGTTTGTTAAAACTGACGGGAAGAAAATCATGATGTGGTTCAACATTTGGTTGAGTCTTCAAACATGGAAATGAGCTCCATGATGTCAACATCTCCCAAAGGAGGACCTCTTGCTGCCACAGGGATGATATACATCAGGGATGATATACATACATATGATATATACATATATATATGTATATATATATAAATAAAGTTATTATTATGATGGCTGTTGTCTCTTTAGAGCAAAGGCAGGAGTAGTACGAAGTTGTAATAGCAAAAATCCACTAAAGGAGGTGGAGATGGATGGTTTTTTTTGTGTCCGTGCACTGCAAAAAAGCCAACTTGTATTTTTTGCCTAAAACAGTGATTTAAGTTAGTAAAACTTGGAAATATAAATTATTGACATTTAGAGCAATAATGTAAGTTAGCACAACAAAGGAAGCCAGTTGTCTGCTCAAAAACAAGTTGGTGAGTTGTTGTTACTTATATCTTTAAGTTGGGGTTCACAACAAGGGACAATAGTTCTGATAACTCTTATTTCTTTGTTGTGAAATTCGGCCATTAGCGAAAGCTAGCAGCTAAGTGATGCTAGCGGCTAACTGATGCTAGCTGCTAACTGATGCTAGCGGCTAACTGATGCTAGCAGATAACTGATGCTGAGGCGCTGCTTGTTACAGCTACAAGAGTAGCCAGTAGCGTATCAATGCTAACTCAAAATTGCGGTCACAACATTAGCTGACATTTCATAGCGGCGTTACAATCGTGCCAGAGAAATTCAGAGTTGAGCAAACTCAAAAACAAAACTTAAAATATTTAGTTGAATTGTCCAACTTGAAATTTTATCAAAGTTTGTTGCCTTGAAATTTTGAGTTCACCCAACTTTTCTTTTTTTGCAGTGTGGCCATGAGCAGTGTTGCCAACTCCTCAGTAAGGAAAGTAGCTATTGGCTCCAAAAAGTCGCTAGAAGTCGCTAAATGACATTATCGCCTAATTTGCATAATTTACCATGTGCCTGTAATTTTAATAGACGCTGTAGGAGAGAGGAATAACGACAACAAGTGAGTAAAAACATCCTAAATATGTTTAGAACTGCAAGTTACTGTCTCCTGTCACAATAAAACCCTCCTCCTTAATCCGGCCTTGGGACTGACTAAAGCAGGGGTCTCAGAGTCAAATTACCTGGGGGCCGCTGGAGGCGGTATAAACATGACCACAAAAAGACACAAAATTACTTTAAAAAGACACAAAATGACCAAAAAAGACACAAAATGACTGGAAAAATACTAAATTACTTAAAAAAGAAACAAAATGACCAAAAAAAATTCAGAAAAATTACAAAAAAAAGATGAAAAATTATTACAAAAAGACACAAAATTACTAAAAAAAGACACAAAATTACCAAAAAAAGACACATAATTACCAAAAAAGACACAAAATTACATAAAAGGAAACAAAATGACTAAAAAAAGACACAAAATGACAAAAAAAAGACACAATGACAAAAAAAAGACACAATTACTGAAAAAAGACACAAAATTACTGAAAAAACACAAAATTACTTAAAAAATACACAAAATTACAAAAGAGACAAAATGACCAAAAAATACACAATTATTTAAAAAAGACACAAAATGACTAAAAACTTACAAAAAAGATACAAAATGACTGAAAAAACACTAAATTACTTAAAAAAGAAACAAAATGACCAAAAAACTACAAAAAATGACTCACATTAAACTTTCATATCAAGGTGGGGGCCACAAAATATCGTCACGAGGGCCACAATTGGCCCGCGGGCCGCCAGTTTGAGACCCCTGGACTAAAGGGACCCAGAAGAGACTCTGACTGTAAACCATCCAGCACCGACTTCACGCATGCACGATTTGCAGACTGGACGCTGAGGGGTTAACATCCCCTCCGGCTCTGTGACTGCAGCTGGGAGAGACTGCTGCAGGAGGACCAGGCCGCTTCGACTCGAGTCTCTGAAAGTTTCCAGTAACACCAGAAAAAGTGGCTAGATTTGTCGCTAGTAGCTTTTTTGAAAAATAGTCGCTAGGGGTAATGACAATAACAAAAGCAATAAAAACCAAAAATGAACATGTTATAAAAGTGTATTTGAGTGTGAATTAGAATTTTAAAACAGCAATTAAATGAGCTTTTAGACATCTTTTGAAACATTTTAAAGAGACAGAGTTGTGTTTGAGACAAGGTTATAATAGTTTTTGATTTTTCTTTAGTTTTAGTTTTAATTTCGTTGTGAATTTTTGTTTTCAAATTCAGTTAGTTTTAATTTGTTTTTAGAGTGAGTTTTCTAGTTTTAGTTTAGTTTTTATTTTTTGAAAATGCTTAGTTTTAGTTAAGTTTTTATTAGTTTTAATGTTAGTTTTAGTTTTTTGTAATGGGCTATGTGTTGGGTGCCAGATTCAAAGAGGTCATAACATTTTTTGTCTTTATTTCCTTTGGTTTATCATCTCAGCCCCAATAAGGTTATTAACTCTTACAGTTCTGGGTGTTTTGTATTGTGGTTCTAGCGTAAACATCCCAGTCTCAGTAAACATATTCACCATGTGTTGCATCACTGAATTATGAATGGAAAAAGTTGACAAAAAAACGAAAACTAAGGACATTTTCACTATAATTTTAGTTAGTTTTAGTTAGTTTTGAAACCACAAAAAACAGTTTCAGTTAGTTATCATTTTTTTTAAAACTTTAAAAACTTATTTTTATTTCAGTTAACGAAAATGTTTTTTCAATTCTAGTTTTGGTTATTTCGTGAGTTTTCGTTAACTATAATAACCTTGGTTTGAGAGTGTGTTAGTTTGTTGTGAAACGTATAAAATATCTGCTCAGTGTGTTTTCACTCCCTGTTCTGACAAGTTGACTCTTTGCTGGAGATTCCAGCTTCCTTTTGGCTTTTGATTGCTTTTCCAAGTTGTGCTGTTCCTTATCGAGCTCTCCTGGAGCAGGTTCTGAATCTGTGATTCCAGAGAAATACACCACGAGGCATGGAGGAATATGAAAACACTGTGGTGACTTTGCTCAGGTACAAGTCAGTTTAGTCAAGGACAATCAGGTTTCTAGCACCATCGAGACACAGAGTACCTCCTCAGAGCTGCTCCTCCAGGGACAGAGGGTTCAGATAACGGTTTATGTTTTATTTATTTAATAAACAGGAAAAGATGTAACGAGTTTAGCATCCGTCCACTGATGTTGGCCTCAAACAACGACCGGTTGTTTGGTTCAGACGGATTTTGTCTTTTGTCATATTTTGTCCATGTTCTTTGTTCCATTTACAAGAGACATGCTCTAGGACAGGGGTCTCAAACTGGCGGCCCGCGGGCCGATTGTGGCCCTCGTGACGATATTTTGTGGCCCCCACCTTGATATGAAAGTTTAATGTGAGTTTTATATGAATGGCACTTTACCGTGTTGTGTTTGGAAGGTCCCTTTAATTACTGTTTTTGGGTAATTTTGTGTCTTTTTTTTGGTAATTTTGTTTCTTTTTCTAAATAATTTTCTGTTTTTTTTTGGTAATTTTGTGTCTTTATTTTAATAATTTTGTGTATTTTTTGGTAATTTAGTGTTTTTTAGTCATGTTGTGTCTTATTTGGACATTTTGTGTCTATTATGTAATTTTTTGTCTTTTTTGGACATTTTGTGTCTCAAGTAATTTAGTTTTTTTCTGTCATTTTGTGTCTTTTTTTGGTAATTTTGTTTCTTTTTAAAAATAATTTTCATTTTTTTTTTTTTCTCTCTTTTTTCATAATTTTGTGTCTTTTTTTGGTAATTTTGTGTCTTTATTTTAATATTTTTGTGTCTTTTTTGGTAATTTAGTGTTTTTTAGTCATTTTGTGTCTTTTTTTGTCATTTTGTGTCTTTTTTTGGTCATTCTGATTCTGCCTCCAGCGGCCCCCAGGTAATGTGAGTTTGAGACCCCTGCTCTCGGTATTTGTTGTCTTTCTCATACATGCTATTTTCTTTATTGCTCAGACAAATGGGTCAGAAATCAGGTTCCAGGTCTCGTTGGTTCTGTTTACATAACTCCATCTACTGCATGTCTCTCTGTCTGGGGACCTAGTAGTCTCTGTGTGGTATTTTCCATTATTCGCCATTTAAGGGTTTTTTAAACCTTTTTCCGTAATGGAACCAAGGGTCTAAGGACAGTGGGGTCATATGCTGATATACGCATTTTACAGCCCTTTCAATAAAAATTTGTGATTTGTGACATTAGGCTGTTTAAGTCAAAGTGGCTTGAAATGGACTTGATCCTCCAGCTTCACACTCAGACACAACAATACTGGAAATATCTCCTAATGAATTCAGTGATATACTTTCTTTATTTTAACTGTGAGAATGCAGAATATGATCTGCAAAAATACCAGAATAAAAAATCCTCCCTGCACTCTCATTAGCATTGTTGTATCAGTTGTATGAGCTTGGTATATGAAAATAGGATTTACTGCCTAATGCACTCAACTAGAGCACACACACACACACACACACACACACACACACACACACACACACCACTTTGAGTTGCAGTGCTTCCAGGCACAGGTTAGTATTCTCCAAAGCCAGCTGCATAGGAATGAGGCTGTCTAAGCAGCCAATTAGATCTGCTGCATGCAGGTTTTGAGTCGTTGTTGTTGGTGTTTCCAGTCAACTATTTTCATCTTTGTCATAAAATATGCACAGACAGAGCTATTGTTGCCCTCAGTGGACAGATTCTGTGCATGGTTGAGGAGGAGGAGGAGGAGGAGGAGGAGGAGGAGGAGGAGGAGGCAGGTGAGGTAATGACTCCTCTTTCCCTTTTTGCTGAAGATGCCCGAGTGGCTCTGTTCACTCCGTATGTCAGCACATTTAATGGACTCCAGTGTTACTTCCAAAGCAACTAAAACTACCAAAGTTGCCAAATGGGAGAAAGCAAAGTGAGAGGCAGCGAGGGGCCCCGGGGCCCTCAGGCCCCCGACAGTACCTCATGATGCTGAGCAGGTGAACACTCTGCTGCTAATTAGTTGTGGGCCATAATGATGATAATGATGTCGACATTAGAGGATGAGTTCACGGTAGAGAGTTATTGTTCTTTGGATACATAACGAAGGTTGCTTTAACTAACTAAAGACCCTTTTGGGTAGAATTTATTTCTCTAGTGCAGGGGTCTCAGACTTAAATTACCTGGGGCCGCTGGAGGCAGTATTAACATGACCAGAAAAAGACACAAAATTACTTTAAAAATACTAAAATTTTACTTAACTTTATTACTTAAAAAAGAAACAAAATGACCAAAAGAAATACACAAAATTACAAAAAAAAGATGAAAAATTACAAAAAAAAGACACACAATGACCAAAAAAGACACAAAATGACTGGAAAAATACTAAATTACTCAAAAAAGAAACAAAATGACCAAAAAAATACACAAAATTACAAAAAAAAAGATGAAAAATTATTACAAAAAGACACAACATTACTAAAAAAAGACACAAAATTACCAAAAAGACACAAAATTACATAAAAGGAAACAAAATGACCAAAAGAAGACACAAAATTACTAAAAAAAGACACAAAATTATTTTAAAAAACACACAAAATGACAAAAAAAGACACAAAATGGCAAAAAAAGACACAAAATTACTGAAAAAACACTAAATTACTTAAAAAATACACAAAATTACAAAAGAGACAAAATGACCAAAAAATACACAAAATTATTTAAAAAAGACACAAAATGACTAAAAACTTACAAAAAAGATACAAAATGACTGAAAAAACACTAAATTACTTAAAAAATACACAAAATTACAAAAGAGACAAAATGACCAAAAAATACACAAAATTATTTAAAAAAGACACAAAATGATTAAAAACTTACAAAAAAAATACAAAATGACTGAAAAAACACTAAATTACTTAAAAAAGAAACAAAATGACCAAAAAACTACAAAAAATGACTCATAAAAGACACAAAATTACCAAAAAAAGACACAAAATTACCAAAAACAGTAATTAAAGGGACCTTCCACACAAAACACGGTGAAGTGCCATTCATATAAAACTCACATTAAACTTTCATATCAAGGTGGGGGCCACAAAATCTCATCACGAGGGCCACAATTGGCCCGCGGGCCGCCAGTTTGAGACCCCTGCTCTCGGTGCTGTGTGGTGATTTTAACAGTGATTTTAATATGTTGGCAGTAATTCACCAGTTTATAATCACAGCAGCAATTACTGCAGGTTTCTCTGTGAACTAACTGGTCCTGCTCTCATTTAAATCCCAGCTTTGGACTTTAAAATGGATCTTTTTTTTTTGGCTTCAAGAGCTAGTTAATATTTTTCACAGCTTTGTGTGAAATTGGAGGTCTGTGTGAAAATGAAGCCAGAAATGTTTTTCTAATGAATGGAAACATGCTAATATTACCATCAGAAGAGCACGAGCCTGTAAAATCCATCAAATGGTTCAATGTCTGCTACATCGAGGGCTTTATAGGCTTTTTGTTTATATTTGGCACATTAACATATTCCTTCATTAGTCCCATAACAGGGACATGTTCAGTGGAACAGCAGAAACAGAAAGAAGTGTCAATAAAATAATGACAAAAAGAAACAATATATAAGCAATATTAACAAGAAATATATAAGTTTTTACCCTCTGGAGTCTCCAAAAGCACCAAATCATGACTTCTTCATCACATCCAGACGTAAAAACAAAGCAGACCAAAAAAAGACACAAAATAACTAAAAAAGATACAACAACAGACACAAAATTACCAAAAAAGACACAAAATTACAAAAAAAAGACACAAAATAACGAAAAAAGACACAACAGACACAAAAAAGACGTACAAAGACACAACAGTAATTGATTCCCGAAAACAGGTTTGTCATAGAGATGCGAAATTTGGTACATCCATGTATCATGGGAAGACGCACCAAAAAGTCTCAAGAAGCCATACCCAAAAACGTACAGGAAGTCGGCCATCTTGGATCGAAAATGGCATTTTAGACGTTTTCGCCATTTCCACACCGCATACTTTAACAAACTCTAAAACCTACAGATTTAATCTGATCGACTTTGGGCTTGTTCAGTACCATCAAAAGGCCTTTGACATCAAAAGTTATTAAAAGCTTTGCAGACTGTCACACTATGCGACCGTGGCATGGCGGCAAAATATGGCGTTTTGGCATAAAACACGAGACCTTATAACTTGACCATACATTGTCCAATCTGCCTCAAACTTGTCATGCATGATGATGGTCCATCACTGAACAGTTCTACAGAACAATAATTCATAGTCCCGCCCTTCTTGATTAGCCACGCCCCTTTTCCTAACTAATGAACTGGCTCCACTCTGCTCGGGCCCGTTGATCGCTGATTGGCTTTAATTGTTGCGATTGTAATAGATAATTTTTCTGATTCTGGAATATTTTAAAAGCCAGTTGTAAAAGGTCCAATTTCAGTATGAAATCTGAACCACTTATGGTTTTATCAGTTTTGCCTTTAGTCTATGCATTCACATTAATTAGCCATTTGGAGTTTGGGGCTATTTTGTTGGTTTTTGACTCATTTTCATTCTGCCTGTATAAAACACTTAAAAATGTTTACCATGCCATGTTGGTATCATTGTTTTCAGCACAACCTCACCTATATGACCTGATTATTTTTCATTTTGACTTACTGGATCAACATTTTGAACACACAAAAACACAAAAAAATTACAAAACACACACGTACCACATAAAACATGAAATCAAACCAAAAACACACACAAAATTACAAAAAACACATACAAACACACTCAAAACAAACCAAAAACACAATAATAATACAAAAAGACACATAAAAATTACAAAAATCACACATAAAAAAACACAAATAAATTACAAAAAACAACAACAAAAAAACAGTAAACACAAAAGATTGCATTACAAATGCTAAATGCACAAAGCTAAATTTGAAATATCTCTGCAAAAAAAGCAAAATCATGTTAGTACACGTCGAGGTGTTTTTGCTAAAAATGCTAATGCTAAAAAAATGCATTCAATTAGACATGGAAACTTGTGGAAAAGCCAAAACAGGAAGTGGTGCTCCGGTGCTTCCATGGACTCCAGAGGGTTAATGGAAACCATTATTTTGTCCTGGATTGTCAATCAATGTTGGTAATGGTTGATCCAAAATGTTGTTTTCCTATACTATTCCTGACAGCAGGGACATCTTTATCCTGTTGAGTTGTTTACGTGTCAGGGCTGATTGTCATTCTGCAGTCATTACTCTCTCACACTCGGCTCCAGCTCTCTTCCATATTTATAGAGATGTGGAGCACTGGACACTATTTTTTTTTTTTTTTTGGTTTATAAGAGGTACTTGTGCCTGCTGTGCATGCTGAGTTGCGGGTGAACACCATGCAGTGAATACTTAGAGGGGCCGCTCCGGTTTTCATAGAAACGGTGAGCCAGCACCTTGTTGGCTCTGGTTTCATGGTGACGGCTGAAGAATACCTGCTGCGGGAGATTTACTCTTAATTCCTCAGGAGGCACTTTTTTTCTCCTCTGCAAGGACACGGGATTATATTTAAAGTAGCACTCTGGTGGAAATGCAGAAGGCAACAGTAACATGTGCACACTAAGCCAACCTGTGGAACCATGCAGAACACCAATATTTTCATTTAAATTCATTTAGCCGAAAACAAGGCAATCCCATACCTCCTGTTGATTTTGTTCTCTGTAAAAAAAACTTTTCTTGATTCTTGGAGTCTTTTTATTCCATATAAAGTTAGATATTAACTCTATGGATTCTTGGGCTATTTTTAAATCCTTTCTTTCGTGTCTTTTTTGTGTGTTTTTGGTCATTTTCGGTCTTCTCATTTTGTGTCTTTTTTGGTCATTTTGTGAATTTTGTTTGGTCATTTTGTGAATTTTGTTTGGTCATTTTGTGTTTTTTTCTGTGGTTTTTTTGGTCATTTTGTGTCTTTTTTAGTCCTTGCTTTTTAATTTATTGGGAATAAAATGCTCTTTGATAAATTGAGTTTATATCCTGAGACACTCCAACTCCAAAATCTGATAGAATGGACATAATAATTGGTAATGATATCAAAAGGTTTAGAGATATATAATAATAAATCATCTGCGTATAGTGACACTTTGTGTTCAGTCCCTTCCCTTTTTATTCCATATAAAGTTAGATACTAATTAATCTAACTTCTTGAAAAAAGCTTTGGTGATGTGGATTGGAATGCACTGGAAACGGAATAAAAACTTGGGTAATATATTCATTTTGATGATTCAACCTGCAAATTAATTTGGAAAATTAGCCCCTCTATCTAAGTCCTGTATTGTTTTGTCATATAATTTTGAAAAATTATGTTTAAAAAGACTGGGGTAGTCCTGGGTTGTATTAATTCCCAATGACATCAAAGGTTTATATATATATAATAATAAATCATCCGCGTATAGTGACACTTAGTGTTCAGTCCCTTCCCTTTTTATTCCTATGTATTCCTTTGTTGTGTATATATTTTACAGCTAAACCTTCATAGTAGAAATGTCTCTTTTGCACTTTAACAATTTCCCTGTTGACTTATTGCCATCAATGTTATTTCAGTAAATTCCAGCTGCAGATGCATTTTCTCTTAACTGCTTCTGAAAACACTTTCCCACTCATCCATCACAGAGAGAATATACGCTGCTGCACTTTGAACCACTCTCAGTTATTCCACTGTAGTATTATTACATGGTAGCCAACAGTTCTTTTAGGTTTTTCTCTGTGAAACTCTCCGAGCTGCAGCCTCAAAGCCGTCCTTGACCGTTCTGCTCTATCCAGGTGGTTGGAGAGCCACTTAAAAGCTTTATTTCCTACGCTGTAAATAGTATATTCTCATGAAATATCTCCACAATAACAGCTGATTTACTTGGCTGATGTCACTATCAGAGTTTAAGTTACAGGCTTTTGTTAGTATTGACCACAAATGATTCGTTAAAGCCACTTAAAAATGTCCTCACATACACTGAAAAAAGTATAAGTTTGCTCAAACTAAAAAAAAAAAAAAATGTTGTCCAGATATCACATCTAAAATATTTGACTTCATAGAATCTAAATTGAGTAACTTCTTATGACCTGATTATTTTATGTTGATGTAAACAATAACACTGCACTTGACTCAACCTTAATTCTTTGCTTTGATCCAAATTATTTTCTTAACATTTTACTTATTGAACTAAAACCAAACTTATTCATTTAAATTGAACCAACCTAATATATTCACTTTTAACTGGATTCATGTTTGCATTGACATAAGTTAATTTATTTACATATACCCAAACTATATTTTTCTCATTTTATTTGAGTTAACTCATTTTTGTTTCCCACCTTATAAACTCTATAAAAAAGACACTTGGCCAACAGATTACATTAAATGCATTTATTAATCTTTAACATATGCAACATATTACATTTTGTTGGTTTGTTTTGGGTCCTTAGGACATATATTTAGTTCAGTATCAATCAAATTTGATGTCTCTAAATGCAAAAAAGAATGAGTTTTACAATCAAATCAATAATTTTATCCTCTTTTTAATGGCAGTTATTAGTTTGAATGAACAACTGCATGTTACACTTTTTTCAGTGTAGCCTGAAATAAAGAGGCCTGGATGTCTCTTTTTGCACAAGGAAAGAAGAGAGTTTGATTAGCTAAACAGAAGTGTATCGACATAAATTTTAATCATCATTTAAGTTATTTATGAAGCAACAAGACTGAGGGCCAGGTGATGTTCAGACGTGATCAAAAGGATATAAAGACAGGACCCAATCTGGGAAAAACCCTTCAGGAAATGAGCTGGTATTTTGGTTTATCTGGGTAAAAGTTTATTTTCTTGGTTGTTCCCATCGTATTTTTTGTGCTGAATCCATTTCTGCCGGATGTCACGCTGTAATAGTTATGGTTTAGTCATAAATATTGATTAATTAGCATAATGATTGATTAATCGCCCAATATTAGAAATGGCTATAAGTTTCCAATGTGTGAATATATTATAAATGGCTGTTTGGTCTTAAATGAAAGCCATGGATGTCCCCTTTACAATGATACCAAAGTTGTATCTTTCTGACACAGAGGTCACATGACCTCTTTAACCCATTTAAGGCGGGAAAGCATTACCCCATTTCTACCATTAAAGCCGTTGGAATTAAAGCAGTATAGAGGAAAAGTTGACACTTCTGTTGAATTTCCAGAAAAAATGGGATTATTTTAAAAGTGCCCAGAGGTTTTACAGGCATTTTTTACAGCCGTTTTAGGACTAAATGGATTTTTTTTTTAAAAGACACAAAATTACCAAAAAAAGACACAAAAGTATTAAAAAGACAGAAAATTACCAAAAAAGACACAAAATTGCCAAAAAAAGACACAAAATTTCCAGAAAAAATGGGATTATTTTAAAAGTGCCCAGAGGTTTTACAGGCATTTTTTTACAGCCGTTTTAGGCCTAAATGGATTTTTTTTTAAAAAGACACAAAATTACCAAAAAAAGACACAAAAGTATTAAAAAGACACAAAATTACCAAAAAAGACACAAAATTACCAAAAAAAGACACAAAATTACCCAAAAAAAGACAAAATTACTAAAAAAAAACCATTCAGGTTTTAGGGGGTTATTTTAAAATCTCCCATTGGTT
This sequence comes from Centropristis striata, assembly GCF_030273125.1. Classification (NCBI taxonomy): domain Eukaryota; kingdom Metazoa; phylum Chordata; class Actinopteri; order Perciformes; family Serranidae; genus Centropristis; species Centropristis striata. The sequence goes on along the minus strand of NC_081527.1, from coordinate 1,108,277 downwards.
TTACAGACATTTTTTCCAGCCATTTTAGGCTTAAATGGGTTAAACCGGAAATTACACACATTTTGCCACCATTTTGTCCTAAACTCTCTAGTTGATGTGATCCCTGTAGGATCAAGGGACATCAGGGACCCAAAAACCAACAACTGCAATACTTCATAGACTCTGTCAGTTCAGGAAAAGTATAATATAGCCATACTATTTCTTTGTGAGAGGTTATTGTGAGCCTTAAATTAGAAGTCAGCGGCTCAGGCCAGTTCACCTCCATTCATTCTTTGGACCAGTTGGTCAGAAAGATCCAACTTTGGGCGCCAATGAAAGCCATGGATCCTCCTTTACAATGAGACCGTAACTTTTACAGCTTGACATCCAGCAGAAATGGATTCAGCACAAAAAATACTAGAGGAACAACCAAGAAAACACTTTTTTCCCCCAGTGAGTTGTGAAGTTGCAGCCCTGTCGAGTCAGGATGAGTGAGGACATTATCATGTTTGTCACTTGTTTTATTCGAAAAAATGACATAAATCATATTGAAAAGAAGCTGTTGAACCACGTTAGCAGCTGTTCTGAATAAGCAGTTTAAAATGTAGAGCCATGCTAGAGGCTCAGTGAGGAAGCACTTAGGCCCAGCGGTGCTTCCAGCTAAATGCTAATGTCGGCATTCTCCGACTCAGTGACACTGCTAACATGCTGATGTTCAGCAGGAGAATATCACCACGCTAGACATTTACTTAAAGGCAGATGAGAAGCATTTTCATAAAACTAAGCTCAAATTTGGCCTTATTCAGAATTATTTGAGGCACTGACCTAATTTAAGGTTTTCTTTGCCTATAGACTGAACATTTCTAGACTGTATTATCTGACAAAGTCTAACTGCAGTAACTATATTTTTGGTCAAAATTGAGTTATAACTAAAATGAACTCCTTAATGTCTGTTTAATCTTGTGACAAAGTTTTAGATTTCAATTTTGCTTCATTTCAGAGAAATAATGATATAAAAACCGCAAAATCCAACTCAAAACCAAGCAGTAATTACACTTACCACCATCTGCTTTGGATATATAAACTAATTTAAACATAGAAACAATAGAAATTAGAAGTTTATTTGAAAGGGAAATTATTATCTATAGATCAGGAGTCTCAAACTCAAATTACCTGGGGGCCGCTGGAGACTGAACACAAAATTACTAAAAAAAGACACAAAATGATGAAAAAAAGATACAAAATTACAAAAAAGACACAAAATGACTGAAAAAACACTAAATTACTTTAAAAAAAAGACACAGAATTACCAAAAAGACACAGAATTATTTAAAAGAAGACACACAATTATTTTAAAAAGACAAAATGACCCAAAAAGACACAAAATGACAGAAAAAAGACACAAAATGACAGAAAAAAATGAATTTACTTAAAGAAGAAAAAAAATTACGAAAAAAAGACACAAAATGACAAAAAAATACACAGAATTATCAAAAAAGACACAAAATTACGGAAAAAAACTCAAAATTATAAAAAAAAGACACAGAATTACCAAAAAATACACAAAAATTATTTAAAAAATAATTAAAGGGATACATACATAAAAGGAAACAAAATTACCAAAAAAAGACACAAAATGACCAAAAAAGACACAAAATTACTGAAAAAAGACACAAAATGACTAAAAACTTACAAAAAAGATACAAAATGACTGAAGAAACACTAAATTACTTAAAAAATACACAAAATTACAAAAGAGACAAAATGACCAAAAAATACACAAAATTATTTAAAAAAGACACAAAATGACTAAAAACTTACAAAAAAGATACAAAATGACTGAAAAAACACTAAATTACTTAAAAAAGAAACAAAATGACCAAAAAGAGTTTCTTAACACTGGGAGACTGTAAATACACCAGTTTGCTGCTCTGACATTTTTTCCAAGTTCTGCAGCTTGGTTCATTCCTTCAGCTGAGTCTGGACTCTCTTTGGGCCCTCTCAGTCTTGGGGACACTCTTACATCATCTGTCTCCCATATCAGGGACTTTGAAGTCTGTTTTTAATCAATGAAGATATTCCAACAGACTGTCTTATTCCAAAGTCTCCTTCAAATGTGTCCAGCTGCCTCCTCCCACAATCCACGAGAGTCTATAATGTGGGAATATGGGACCAAATCATCATGTGTATTTATCACTTTCAGTTTATTGTGCACTGCAAAAACCAACTCACAAAAAAAGACAAATAAATAACCAGAATGAAGCAAATATATGCTTCAAACAAGTCAAATTATCTGCCAGTACAGTAAGTAAATGGTTCTTTGTAAGACTTCTTTAAGTAAGTAAAAATATCTAGAAACTGGAAAAAACAATGATGTCTTAAAATACATTTAAAAAAACCTGACTAATAAAATAAGCCAGAAATACTTGAAACGAGCACGTTTTTTCCTCATTTCAATATCTGTGGGTAGATACTGGTGGTAGAAAATACTTTTGAAATATCATTTAAACTCCATGCAACTAAAACTCTCAACTGGAGCCAATATTTGAGGTAAAAACTCACCATATTCAACAGTTGAATAGATTGAAAAGCATGAAAAAACTCACAAAGTCAATCCTAAAAACAAGTCTTTACACAAGACTGAAATCCCTGTGTAGAGGGGTTACTCACCCTGTGAAGAGGGGTTACTCACCCTGTGAAGAGGGGTTACTCACCTTGTGAAGAGGGGTTACTCACCCTGTGAAGAGGGGTTACTCACCCTTTGGAGAGGGGTTACTCACCCTGTGAAGAGGGGTTACTCACCCTTTGGAGAGGGGTTACTCACCCTGTAAAGAGGGGTTACTCACCCTGTGAAGAGGGGTTATTCACCCTGTGAAGAGGGGCTACTCACCTTGTGAAGAGGGATTATTCACCCTGTGAAGAAGGGTTATTCACCTTGTGAAGAGGGGTTACTCATCCTGTGAAGAGGGGTTATTCACCCTGTGAAGAGGGGTTACTCACCTTGTGAAGAGGAGTTATTCACCCTGTGAAGAGGGGTTACTCACCTTGTGAAGAGGGGTTACTCACCCTGTGAAGAGGGGTTACTCATCTTGTGAAGAGGGGTTATTCACCCTGTGAAGAGGGGTTACTCATCTTGTGAAGAGGGGTTACTCACCTTGTGAAGAGGGGTTACTCACCCTGTGAAGAGGGGTTACTCATCTTGTGAAGAGGGGTTACTCACCTTGTGAAGAGGGGTTACTCACCCTGTGAAGAGGGGTTACTCACCTTGTGAAGAGGGGTTACTCACCCTGTAAATAGGGGTTACTCACTCATTTTTGTTACAAAAAGACACACATTCTTAAAATAAGCACATAAAGCTATGGTCAGTAGGTAAATTATACTAAATCAAGATAATTAAGATATTATTGCTAGATAGAATAAAATACTTGGTAATCTTCATGTTTTTTTCAGTATGTGGAGTTTGCTGGATCTTGTTCACCATCTTGTTTGCCATTTGGGACAAATTTCTGATGTTGAAGTTAAAACATTTCATCCTTCCTGCCTGATGAGAACACTTTTATTGTTGTTTGTTCTATGTAAGAGCAGACAGTGTGGTTGTTAGAAGAGCAGCAGGTATCAGCCTGTCTGGAGGTTACATCTTCATGAGATGTGTTCTTTGAATTGATCGAGTCTTGCTGTACAATGCTTCGTACATGTTTTTCATTTCTGACTCTAAAAGGATGACAAGCTCTCGATGCATTATGAAAACACAAATGTTTATGTCTCATTGCAGAGCAGAGCATCTGTGGAAGGCCTTAAGGTTTTTACTGTCGGGGAATCTTTTTAAAGCAGAGGATGAAGTCTCTTCATGTTTCTGTATTTTGCCAACGCTCTTATGGAAAATGCTGCACATACTTTCTACAGAGGAAAGAGGAAATAAGAGTTATGTTTGATGCACAACAAATATGGGAGGCCAATGGGATGTCGTAACAATGTGGTCATATGGCTTTTCATATAGTTGGCTGGTTGGTTTGCTGGCAAATATTCACAGTTTCATTCCATATATTAAATAATTAATTTAATATATTCAATAATTTATTCAATATATTCAAGTTCCATTCAATATATTCAGGGTTTCATTCAATATATTCAAGAATTGATTCCATATATTCAAGGATTAATTTAATATATTAAATAAGTCTTTCAATATATTCAAGTTTCATTCAATATATTCAACAGTTTCATTCCATATATTCAAGAATTAATTAAATATATTCACACACACACTTTTATAATATGCATCATGTCTGCTCCTTATTTTTTATTTTTTATCTTGAAAAATGGCTCGTGTATTTGATCTTAAACTGAATTTATATATAGATTTTAAGTCTCATAATGAATCTATAAGTGTGAAAACAGGTGGCAGTACTGATACCTGATCTGATATTTTGTTAATTTAAATAATGTTTAAAGGTAGAACAGACATAATATGTTTCATAACTATACATTGACATGATGAGGAATAAATAAACAGTGAACCAACATGTATTTAGATGGATAAAAACAATGTGACTCTTGTCTTCTTAAGCGTTTTTTTTTTTTTTTTTTTTACCTTTTTCATGTTGCCATTCATGAAATGGCAAAATGCCAACAAACCTTTTTATATGTTCATATTTGTATCCTATGTTTACATTTTCAAGTTCCAAAACGGTTTATTGAGCATATTTGTGTTTTTTATTGTAGTAAATAGTATCATTTCTCAACTCGGATTTCATGATTTTTGGCCTCAATATGTTGATAAAGTAGGTTAAAGTGAGAAAATAATTGTCAGATCATATAAGTCAGGGGCCTCAAACTGGTGGCCCGCGGGCCAATTGTGGCCCTTGTGACAATATTTTGTGGCCCCCACCTTGATATGAAAGTTTAATGTGAGTTTTATATGAATGTCTCTTTACTGTTTTGTGTGTGGAAGGTCCCTTTAATTACTTTTTTTGGTAATTTTGTGTCTTTTTTTGGTCATTTTGTTTCTTTTTTTAAATAATTGTGTCTTTTTAATAATTTTGTGGGGTTTTTTTTTTGTAATTTTGTGTCTTTTTTGTGTCATTTTGTGTCTCTTTTGGTAATGTTGTGTCTTTTTTTAATAACTTTGTGTTTTTTTTGGTAATTTAGTGTTTTTGTAGTCGTTTTGTGTCTTTTTTGTAATTTGTGTTTTTTTAGTAATTTTGTGCCTTTTTTTGTAACTGTGTCTTTTTTTTGCTTATTTTCATACTGGCTCCAGCAGCACCCCAGGTAATTTGAGTTTGAGACCCCTGATATAGGTGAAGAAAAAATGGATACCAAATATGAGTATAGTAAATACTTTTTATATGGTACATGAAGAGCAAAAATCAAAAGTATTTAAAAACGGCCAAAATAGGCTCAAACCCCAGAAGGTTAACTACATCTTTATTAATCTTACTATGCTTATCTGTTCAATTTAATTGTTTTATTTATAGCATAATTTTAGATTCATGCAGTTATTTGATTATTTATTGCTCATTGTTATCTGTAAATGTTTATGGATTGTGTAAATGTCTCGTAGGAGGTTTTGGTGAATGAGCCGACTGGTCTTCTGTCATTTAAAGCTACAATATGATGTGAAGGATGAGAATGAAACACAAAGCTGTGTTTCAGCTGTTGTAGCCGAGGCATTATCTATATTTAGAGGACGTGTATTGAAGCTCGTCTTACAAGTCTTTACAAGCGGATTGTGGATCACAAAGTGAGGGGGAAAATCCATCAAAGCAGCAAAGATTTGCTGCCTCAGCGGGATTTATGTGAAGTGAAACAGAATTCATGCTAACGTTGCTCAGTGACAAGAGCTTTAAAAACCTCCAACATTAAACTGGAGAAGATCTCAGAGAAGAGAAATAAAAACACTGTTGGCAGCAAAGTCAACGTGACGAGCTGAGGAGGTTTTTTTTCTTCATGACAGCAGCTTCATCAGCTTTTCATATTGTTGGTTTTAGAACAATATGCAGTGAAGATATGAATGCACAGTGTAAATATTATTGGCAGCCGTGACTATCTGACGGCACAGATGCTGCTGTCGCTGTTCTTCACAAGTGCGAAGGCTGTTTTTTGATGACACAATTGTTTCAGCAGCATTTCACACGACTGATTTAATAATAAAGCAATATTCGCTGCACAATTTCCCCCCAGAAATGTTTACTGGCAGCGAACAAAAAGTCCTCTGGAACAATATTCAGCCTGCTATTAAAACTCTGTGAAATAAGAAATAACCTCCATGCAGAGATTCAGAAAGACAGAGATTAAATGTGTTACAATTACAACAAAATAAGAATAATTAAGTTGATTTTAGTCAAATATTCATCATGCAGGAATATTTTGACTATTTGTGACACAAAACCATCAAGTTCTTAAAAAACATATCACTATATTACATTCCACATCAGATTCTGTAAAACAAACTCATTTTCTCTTATATTATTTGCAATATGTTATGTATATATCATGTAATTACATATGGTCAAGTTTCATTTAATATATTCAGATTTCATTCAATATATTCACAGTTTCATTCAATATATTCAGGTTTCATTCAATATATTCACAGTTTCATTCAATATATTCAAGTTTCATTCAATATATTCACAGTTTCATGCAATATATTCAGGTTTCATTCAATTTATTAAAGTTTCATTCAATATATTAAAGTTTCATTCAATATATTCACAGTTTCATTCAATATATTCAAAGTTTCGTCCGATATATTCAAAGTTTCATTCAATATATTCAATAATTAATTAAATATATTCAAGTTTCATTAAAATTATTCAAAGTTTCATTCAATATGTTTAAAAATTAATTCAATATATTCAAGTTTCATTCAATTTATGCAAAGTTTCATTCAATATATTCAATAATTAATTAAATATATTCAAGTTTCATTCAATTTATTCAAAGTATCATTCAATATATATGTCATAATATGTGTGTCTGTGTGTGTGTGTGTGTGTGTGTGTGTGTGTGTGTGTGTGTGTGTGTATTGTTATATTGTATGTATGTTAAATAATGAAAAAACAAATTAAAAACTATAGCCATAGATAACATTAGATCGTGGTTCATGTTTCCTGCTATATGGTTAAGTTTTAATAGCATAATTGCATGAAATTAATGGATTAAACACCACCGTCAATATACGCCATGTTTGTTTTCTCCTGTGTATTAAAAGAGGAAAGTATTACATGTTTCATACATAATCCTAAAGAAATGTCAGCAGAGATATATTAGAGACAGACAGGCTCAAGAACATAAATATTCTGATCATAAATGGACAGGAAAGTGAACGACAGGAGCTCAGGAAGCTTATAACCTCTGTATGTATGAACGGAGATTGATTGGACTTGTAGTGTGTCAGTAAATGGTTGTTTTTGTCCATAGATCCAGATCTAATTTCTATATGAAGAGATTAAGGAGGTGTGTTGCTATGGAAACCCCAGGGACGAGTATCTCCCGTCTATAGGACAGAGCTGAGTCACAGCTCATCTATTGATCTCAGTCTCATTCATTCAGCGTCTTTTATATTTCTAACAAAGTTCCAATAAAACCACATTTGAAAGGATCCTGACCTCACCGTCACAACTGGAACAAGCAACGAACACTTTTTTTTTCTTTTTAACCCTTTGATGTCCAACATATAAACACCTTCTAATGCAGCTGTTCTCAACCTTGGGGTCGGGACCCCAATTGGGGTCGTGAGATGATTTCTGGGGGTCGCCAAATCATTTTGGAAGTCAGCTCTGTCTCCACTGTGTTAAAGTGTTCATGTGTTTTAGTCTTTTTGGTCACTTAATGTCTTTTTTGGTCATTTTGTGGGCTTTTTTGGTCATTTGTGGGGTTTTTTGGTCATTTTGTGGTCAATTTGTGTCTTTTTTGTTTCTTTTTGATCATTTTGTGTCTTTTTTAGTAATTTCGTGTCTTTTTTTGTCATTTTGTGTCTTTTTTTAATCATTTTATGGTCAATTTGTGTCTTTTTTAGTAATTTTGTTTCTTTTTGATCATTTTGTGTCTTTTTTTGGTCATTTTGTGTCTTTTTTAGTAATTTTGTGTCTTTTTTTGTGTCATTTTGTGTCTTTTCTGGTCATTTTGTTGTTGTTTTTTTATCATTTTGTGGTCAATTTGTGTCTTTTTTTGGTCATTTTGTGTCTTTTTTTATCATTTTGTGGTCAATTTGTGTCTTTTTTGGTCATTTTGTTTCTTTTTGATCATTTTGTGTCTTTTTTTGGTCATTTTGTGTCTTTTTTTAGTAATTTTGTGTCTTTTTTTGTGTCATTTTGTGTCTTTTCTGGTCATTTTGTTGTTGTTTTTTTATCATTTTGTGGTCAATTTGTGTCTTTTTTTGGTCATTTTGTGTCTTTTTTTATCATTTTGTGGTCAATTTGTGTCTTTTTTGGTCATTTTGTTTCTTTTTGATCATTTTGTGTCTTTTTTGTCATTTTGTGTCTTTTTTTAGTAATTTTGTGTCTTTTTTTGTGTCATTTTGTGTCCTTTCTGGTCTTTTTTTTTTTATCATTTTGTGGTCAATTTCTGTAATTTTTTGGTCATTTTGTTTACTTTTTTTGATCATTTTGTTTCTTTTTTTGGGTGATCTGAACTGTGCGTGTGAGATTGTGTTCAGTGAGCGGGGGTCGCGGACAACATGCATGTTAAATTAGGGGTCGCAACTCAAAAAGGTTGAGAACTACTGTTCTAATGCACAACATGGTCAAAATGACCCTCATTTATCTCCATGTTATTAATGCTGCCTGTGAATATCTTCTTTTCTATAACAACAGATCATATCCATTTTTCCTTTCATGCTTTATGAAGAAAAATATTTTTTGTATTATTACATTGGAGAGAGAGGAGCCTTCCACAACTGTTTTTTTTAGTTGGTAATTTTACATCTCCTTTGGTAAATTTTACATCTTTTTTTGGGTAATTTTACATATTTTGGGGGGATGATTTTAGATCTCCTTTGGGTAATTTTACATCTTTTTTTGGGTAATTTTACATATTTTGGGGGGTAATTTTGCAAATTTTTTGGATAATTCTAGATTTTTTGGGGTCATTTTACACATTTTTTGGGTAATTTTACATCTTTTTTGGGGTAATTTTACATATTTTGGGGGGTAATTTTGCAAATTTTTTGGATAATCCTAGATTTTTTGGGGTCATTTTACACATTTTTGGGGTAATTTTACATCTTTTTTTTTTTTTACATCTTCTTTAGGGTAATTCTACATATTTTTTAGGGTAATCCTTTTTTACATCTTTTATTTATTTAATTCCACATCAAATTTTATGAAGAAAAATAGTTTTTGTATTATTACATCGGAGAGAGAGTAGCCTTCCACTGCTGTTTTTTTTTTTGTTTGTTTTTTTGGTGATTTTACATCTTTTTGGGGGGCAATTTTACATATTTTGGGGGTCATTTTACATAATTTTGGATAATTCTAGATTATTTGTTGGTAATTTTGCATATTTTTTGGCTAATTTTACATCTTTTTTGGGGTAATTCTACACTTCTACACTGTTAATGCCACGTTCATGCTAAAGCACAAAAAAAGTCCTGGGTGCTTCAAAGACCAGAGTCATTACTGATGCATGAACACCACAGTGTGTCTTCACTTCTGCTTCTTATTCCTCATATAAAACTCAACAATCCAATCTGGACTTTACATTCTCAGTTGTCCTCCATCGTGGATGTTTGTAATATTTGTAATTTACACTGTGAAAGGTTTACTCCACCAGACAAACCTTGCTGATTTTTTTAATTAAAGCTTTATTGTGAAGTTTGATTCCTATAAGTTGCATCCCCCCAAGGACTTCATCATACAGAAACAACAACACGTTATAAAGTGTCTCCTCTTGACTTTCATCTCTGTCTGCTGGGACGTTTTGTCTGCTTTCATTTTCTACAAAGACGTCACGGCAGTTCTTCTCTCACTCCATAAAAGCATCTATTATTACGTCCTCTTGTTTTTTTATTTATTTAACCTTTATTTACCCAGTAAATATCCCAGTGAGATTAAGAACCTCTTTTTTAAAGGCGCCCTGGCCAAGAGGCAGAAAACACTAAATACAGTTATATATTTACATGAGACACAAACCTTAAACACGTTGTGAGAAACAAGTGCATATTGTGGCTGGCCAACCAGCAAAATTGTGGATTTTTTCTTTTTCCTCTTCCGGACACAATTTTGTCCCGCTACTAGTCCTACAACTAAAATTTTTGCATTGAAGTGAATGGGACGGCTGGAAAAAAATGAGGGAAAAAGAACAATAATTGTAGATTTTTAAACGTCTACTTCTCCGGCATAATTTCACCTAGAGACTCCATTTAAACTTTAAACAGTAGACACAAGTCTTGTGTATCGGTGTATTAATCCACGTTTCGATAGTGTCACACCCCGCCTCGGGTGAAGGTAATGTTACCTTAATAAACCGGACTTTCAAACCCAAAGGATGGCAAGGCACACAGTTGCAAATCGGTTTTTAACAATATTTATTCTCCCAAAGTGTCAGATAAGTGCCAAACATACAGAGGAGGCCAAAAGCCAAACATCTGAAATGATAAAAAGTAAAAACATTAAATCCAATTCCAAAATCAAATAATTCAATCAATTCAAATATTCAAATAATCAATAATCAAATATTCTCTATAATAAATCAAGCATATTCAAAATCAAGTACCGGTACTTCAAATAATCAATGTCAATAAATCAAATAATCCATTAGCAAAATAACGGCACATTAAACTCAATTACTGAATGCATTTAACCATAATTTACAACATAAAATAATAATCACCTCAGTAGATATTTAGCATCTCGTGGAGAGCTGAGCACCCTGCACCACACCGACAACCTCTCCTGGCAACAGCATACAGCAGACTTGTCAGAAGGACAGCAGCTCACCCCTTTATACCCCATGGCCCCTCCCACTAGACAGGCCCAATCAACAGGGGGATTATAATACTGTGGCATTTTGCAAATAAACCATGAATAAACTCATCAAAAGTTCGGCATGCATGTTAAAGTTAACTTCATCTTGAAGATCAGTGATTTCCACTAGTACATTTAGGCTTGTCGCCCTTTAATGTCCAATGTCAATGTCCAGTGTCCTCCTTTGACACAAGGGAAAATGGTTTGGCCCAAACTGGGCCAATTAGTGGCAGCAGGTGTTTCCTGACACCATATTTAAAGCCCTCAGCCCTACCCTGACTCTTTTAGTCTGCAGTACAGAGCCATGGTGAGAGGGAGAGACCGTTTGTGAGTATTTGTTTGTTACTTAAATAAAGAGCCTGAATATACTGTATGCTTGAAGTTTTTCTGTTCATACACTATCCATCAATGCGCGCTATTGATAGGCAGTTAAACAGACAGGGACAGTGGTCAAACTGTCACAGATAGGTCATATAGTTTTTTATCAATCCCTGTTCAATGACCATGATCATTTTTGGATAAATTCTGAGATTATAATGGGTGTGTATTGCACGGAATGTTCGTGTCACAGTGTGTGACATCATCACCAGAGTGTAGAGGGAGAGAAAAAACTGTCAAAAAATAAATTTTAAAACTGCGCTCCAGGCCGCAAATTCCACTCTACAGAAATAATTTATACATAGAAACGTAGGAAAATTAGTCTTCTCCCTCACAATCCTCTGGTAAAGCTGTCAGAGTTATAGTTTGGGCGTAGGACGCACAGATGATCCACCAACACCACCAACAGCCTCATTGGCTCCCACATTAAAAACGCAGGAAGATTTCTTAAAAAGGAAGATGTAACAGTTTTTTTAGATCGTTCTAACAAAGCTATTTTTTCATTTTCGTTAAAAAAACAAACATATGTAGACGTTCAGGAAGAACTCAGGACGCTCAAAGTGAAGTCAGATCAATGATAGGTATTATGGTTTTGCCAAAAATGCTTTCTGTTCGAGGACAGAAATTCCAGTCTGTCCACCTCTGGCTGCTGTCACTGTTCAGCTACATTCTACAGCTGCAGTTAGTTCTGTTGATTGCTCTGCTCTGATTGGTCGACCCCAAAGCCTTTGATGGTTTGATGTATCTCTTACATCAAAGGATCAAAGGATCTTACTGATTACAGTTACATATACACACACATTCCTCCAGATACACGTTTCACACACACACACACACACACACCTACACACACACACACACACACATTTTGAGGTTAAAGGTCATAGGTTGCTGTATAAATAAATACTTGTCAAGGAATGCTTGTTGTAGGTGTGCTCCTTGTATATTATATAGTATCATAACATTACTAGTATTAATTGTTATAAATCTCTGAAGAATCTCATCATAGTGTACACACACCGGCAGTAGCCCCCGTGGCCCTTTCACTATTTAGCCTACATTTCAACTATTGATTGAAGAAAACTTTTGCTGCTCTGATCTGTGTCCTCACTCCTCCATCTTTGGTCCTGGCTGAACCCTCCACCATTGGTCCAGAACTCTTTCTTTCTTTTTCTTAGGGTGTATCTTTTATTTTATTTCATTCTTTTATGTGTGAATCCAACAGCGGGTTCAACTTTCTTGAACCCAGACGGGGATTCTGGAACGGAGGCAGACAGCGAGCCTCAGCTGGCCTTTTACACCGACCCGAACCGCAGCCGGCGCCGGAGTCGAGGTATGAGAAACGGTAACGCCAACAGCGCGTGGGGCTCCGGGGGTAAGAGGACTCTACACCTACAGTCACCGCCGCCATGACGCATGACCAGTGACCTTTAGCAGATGGATGGCTCGTTGTGTTTGACTTTCCTTCAAGGAAATACGTGGCGTTTGTGTACACAGTTTGCTGTTTGTGTTGTTGGCATGTAACACTGATCTCAGTGCATCTAAATATGATTATTATACATGATTATATCATCAAACAAGACGACCAGATCAGACAGACGGAGCTGGAACTTCAGACGTCTGGAGGCATTTTAGGGTAAAAGTGTTTTCTTGGTTGTTCCTGTTAGTATTTTTTTGGTAACACTTTACAATAACCAACTAAGTGATATTTATAGATGGTTTATAAACCAGTTATTAACCATTTACAAAGTGCTATACATTTAATGATTTAATCTTTAAATGTTTTAAACCAATTTCTTAAAGGTATATGAATCATTTCAAAACCATTAACATACTTAATATAGTGTTGAATGTTATAATGAGTGCAACTAAAACTATTAATAAACTATTAGTTATAATGTAATTGTTTTTTAATTGTAAATTAACTATAAACCTACATTAATAAACCATCTATTAGCCATTTATAAATTATGTAGTTATTCTGCTGCCCCCGCGACACGGCCACGGATAATCGGAGGAGAATGGATGGATGGATGGATAGTTAAACATTAATAAATTATGTATGTATCATTCTAAATGGCCTATATACGGTTTATAAATGATGATTAAACATTAACAAACTATCTGTTTGACATTTATAAATAATGGTTATTGTAAGGTGTAACCATTTTTTCATGCTGAATCCATTTATGCTGGATGTCAAGCTGTAAAAGTTACAGTTTAGTCATAATTATTGATTAATTAGCATAATGAGTGATTAATCGCCCAATTTTAGAAATGTCTATAATTTTCCAATGTGTGAATAAATTATAAATGGTTGTTTGGCATCATTGTAAAGGAGCATCCATGGCTTTCATTTAAGACCAAAGTTGTATCTTTCGGACAAACACAGAGGTCACATGACCTCTTTAAACCAGAAATTACACTCATTTTACCACCATTTTGTCCTAAACTCTCTAGTTGATGTGATCCCTGTAGGATCAAGGGACATCAGGGACCCAAAAACCAACAACTGCAATACTTCATAGACTCTGTCAGTTCAGGAAAAGTATAATATACCATACTATTTCTTTGTGAGAGGTTATTGTGAGCCTTAAATTAGAAGTCAGCGGCTCAGGCCAGTTCACCTCCATTCATTCTTTGGACCAGTTGGTCAGAAATGGATTCAGCACAAAGAATACTAGAGGAACAACCAATAAAACCCTTCTACCCAGCATGCCTCCAGGGTTTTGGACTCTAAACTTGCAGCTCTGTCTCCTGTAACTCTGATCTCAGTTGCATCTTGTTGAGTGAAACCAAACAAGAGGACGAGATCAGACGTGTTTCTGTGGCGACTACTTTGATTGATTGCATCTCACGGCACGACACACAACACTTTTATTCTGAAATAATATTACACGGGGATATTATTTCTAAGGAGCAGTCTGTGTAAATGTGTCAACGTGAAGTGGTGCAGCACGTTTCTCTGTCAGCATGCAGCTCTGATGTACAGTAATGGAGACGGAGGGGAAATAAATAAATAAATAAAGGATAGAAACAATGCCCTCAAAATAATAGCTGCTGTCAGAAGGCGTTACAAGCCTCTGAGCCAATTATTCGCCCGTCATGTGCTCAGGTGTCACAAACATGGCGAAGCCTGCAGAAGTGGAGCCAACACCTTTAATTAGAGACGGCTGCAGGACAGAATCAAGTGGTGCTTTAACTCTGGTTTACATCCAGAGGAACGATGATTCACGCCCAGCGGGAGAAGAAGAATGATGAGTGAGGGCACGAGGATGTTGAAATATTCTGCTTTTATTATGTAATCGCCAAATATCTACTGCAGGAAGTTTCTGTACACAAGTTATTCTTCTTTTATATTAAAGATGATACACTGGTAAATAAAAAGGTGTTTAGTCTAAAAACCTGATCAAACAGTAAATCTGAGGGAAATGATCTCACTGCATGGACAGATAATTTACCTTGACAAGATTTATTAAATTAAGATTATTAAATCTAGAAATAAGCATGTTGAACACTTAAAATAAGAAATTAACTCTTAAAACCAGATAAAGTAAATCTGCCAGCAGTGATGAACTGGCCCGAGCAGAGTGACCTGATGATTATTTGGTTCTTACCAAGATAAAAAAAAATACTTTAGATTTAGAGCAACAAACAACAAACTGACCAAAAAAGACGTATAATAACCAATAAAAATACACAAAACTACCAAAAAAAGATGTACAATGACCAAAAAAGACACAAATGGACCAAAAAATAGACACAAAACTACCAAAAAAGGTGTATAATGACCATTAAAAAGACACACATTGACCAAAAAAAGACACAAATGGACCAAAAAATAGACATAAAACTATTGTTTTAAGAGTTAATTTCTTATTTTAAGTGTTCAACATGCTTATTTCTAGATTTAATTATCTTAATTTCATAAATCTTGTCAAGGTAAATTATCTGTCCATGCAGCAAGATCATTTCCCTCAGATTTACTGTTTGATCTGGTTTTTAGACTAAACACCTTTTGTGCAGAGCAGTTTTTCTGGCTAAGGTTTAAATTGGTCTAAGGTTTAATAGTTGAATAAACTTTCCTTTAAACATGATCCGTCAGGTTTTACCTTTTTAACTTTCAGCCTTTTTGTCTAAAGGAAACGCCTCGGGCCTCCTGGATGAGACACAAAGTTCTGCCAGAGTCATTTAAAAAGTCACAATGTAATCTAGAGTTATTCTGCTGGAGGAAAAAAAACAAAAAACTCTTTAAACAAAAGTGTGAGTGTCTTTATTCAAGGTGACTTGTATTGTGTGTGTGTGGTGGTCTGAGGTCCTGTTTAACTGGTTGTGTTGCTCTCTGGACTAGAAGAGATAATGGAAGCTTGGAAAACACCTTCTGAACTCTTTTATTTGGGCCGTGTCTCTTTTTTTACCCCGACGTCCCAGCCAGGATGTTCTTATCCTTCAAAGTAAAACCTGGTTTCTGTTCCACCGAGTCTAAAAAACCCCAAAGGCTCCGGGGGTTTAGATCCAAAGGTCCTTTTCATGGGCACTGAGCCTTTATTTGGCTTGTTTGTGAAATGACTCCCTGTGTAAGCAGTGTGGGTTTATGTTTGTGTTGTTGTGTGCATGTTAGAGTATAGAAAGACCTGTAAACATGATCTAAAAACCAGATCAAACAGTAAATCTAAAGGTCTAAAACCAGATCAAACAGTAAATCTAAAGGTCTAAAACCAGATCAAACAGTAAATCTAAAGGTCTAAAACCAGATCAAACAGTAAATCTGAGGGAAATGATCTTGCTGCATGGACAGATAATTTACCTTGACAAGATTTATTAAATTAAGATTATTAAATCTAGAAATAAGCATGTTGAACACTTAAAATAAGAAATGAACTCTTAAAACCAGATAAATTAAAGCTGCCAGCAGTGATGAACTGGCCCGAGCAGAGTGACCTGATGATTATTTGGTTTGATTTAGAAGTGTTAGATCATTTATCTTGTTTTAAGAGTTAATTTCTTATTTTAAGTGTTCAACATGCTTATTTCTAGATTCAATAAAAAAAGTCAGAAAAACAGTAAAAAAAAAAGTCAGAAAAACAGGAAAAAATTGTCAGATAAACAGGAAAACATTACTCTGAAAAACTGAAAAAAGTCAGAAAAACAGTAAAAAAAAAATACTCAGAAAAACAGGAAAAATTTACTAAAAAAAGGTCAGAAAACCAGGAAAAAAATGAGTCAGAAAAACAAAAACAAAAAATAGTCAGAAAAACATTAAAAATGAATAGGCCTGAAAAGCTGAAAAAAATGAGACAGAAAAACAAAAAAAAATACTCAGAAAAACAGGAAAAAAATTACTCAAAAAACAGAAAAACATAGTCAGAAAACCAGGGAAAAAATTAGTCAGAAAAACAGTAAAAACTGAGTCAGAAAAGCAGAAAAAATTAGACAGAAACACTGAAAAAAACTACCCAGAAAAAATACTCAGAAAAACAGGAAAAATGTAATAAATCTAGCCAAGGTAAATGATCTGTCCATGCAGCAGATCATTTCCCTCAGATTTACTGTTTATCTGGTTTTTTATCAGTGAGGGGTTTGGGGGGAATGAAAGCGCTCCCTGCTTCACGTCTCTCTGTTTGTTTTTTCCTCTCTTTGTGTCCAGCAGCAGGTTCCCCTCGCAGCCCGATCAATAAGACCACCCTGACTCTGATCAGTGTGATCAGCTGTGTGATCGGCCTGGTTTACTCCTCACACATGTCCTGCAGCCTCGCCGTCCGGGTCATTCTCCACGTACCGGAGCACCTCATCGCTGACGGTGAGGAAAAATACACTAACACACACACTAACACACTAACACACACCTCTGTGGGCACTCCAAACCCCACGGGGCGGAGCTGGCATTTTTCAACCTCAGTTGGTAGAGTGGTCGCCCAATGATCGGAGGGTTGGTGGTTTGATCCCCGACCATGGCAGCCTACATGTTGAAGTATCCTTGAACAAGATACTGAACCCCAAATTGCTCCTGATGCTGCGTTCATCAGTGTGTGAAGGAATTCCCAATGGTGGCAGGTGGCAGCATTTAGGGTAGCCTCTGCCACCAGCATGAATGTGTGTGAACGGGTGAATGAGTCAGTCTGTAGTGTAAAGAGCTTTGAGTGGTGGCAAAGAGACTAGAAAAGAGATATATAAGTGCAGGTCCATTTACCATTCCCTAATAAGGTGGAGATCTTGGCATCGAGTTGCTTCCTTCCAAAATCCCACGAAAGCGAGGGGGACGGTACCCGAACTCCAGAGTATTCATCACCCATGGACAGGAGGTGCACTGGCGCCAATCGCTTAGCTAGGTGATGAGGACGCGCACAGTCAGGAGCGCTGGCGGGGCCCTGCTGCCCCATAATCAGCACGTCCGCCTTTGCACCTGATGCCGGGGAATCCCCTGCCGCACCTGTCCGCCCTGCTCCATGGGACGAGTCCGCTGGGAGGACCCTGAACAACAGATCTAGATGGCCTCTGTCGTCGCCCCAGACACGTCTCCAGGGGTAATAGCAGCCTCTAGGACAGAAGCCCTATCACCATCAGACAATCCTGACTGGCTCAACCATAAATGCAGCCGGGCCATGGTCAGTTGCGCCATGGAGTTACCCAGAACCCTGGCTTGGGAGCTAGCGCCCTGGATCACAGTGTCCATCACCTTGATCATTTCCGGCAGGTGATCAGCTGAGCCTTTGGACTTCAGGTCCCGAATCAGGCTCTCCAAATAAACCAGCAAACGCACATTGGTGTTCGCCAGCGTGAAGCCATGGCTATCGACTGGTCAGCCTTAGCGACTAATCCATCAGTTGTGGGGTGGCGAGCAGCCCTATTCCTCTAGGCGGAGCTCCTGCCAACAATGCAAAGGTCTTGCCCACCTTCGACACCCCATCCAGGCCATGCTCTGCAGCACCCTCCAGGATGCTAAGTGCAGGGCGGGCTGCAGTCGCCTCTTTTGGGTGAGCCCAAGACTTCTGCAAACGCGCAACAATATCAGGAGACAACGGCAACAGGGCCTGTCCCTGGCTCCCGGGATCCCGGTCCAGTGCAGAGGCCTTTGGTGGTGACGACGGGGGAGGAAGCACAGCAGCTGCTGCTGCCCGTGTGAGCAGAGATCCAATAGAAAACACTAAATGACCAAAAAAAGACACAAAATGACCAAAAAAAGATACAAAATGACCAAAAAAAGATACAAAATAACCAAAAAAGACACAAAAAGACACGTAAAGATATGAAAAGGATTCAAAAATGGACAAAATATCCCTATAAGACTCCATGGAGTTAAACTATTATACAATGGTCACATTCTGGGTTCCTTTTGTGTACAATGATATATTGTTTGAACAAAAAAGGTTAGAATTGTTCCATTGTTCATTGTTATAAATTGATCGATATATTATTTATTTGACACGGGGGGCCAAAGGCTTCTTCACGGGGGCAGAGGCCCCTGGAGGCCCCTGTGTAGAACCGCCACTGCTGGTGAACTCGCAATATGCGTGCCTGTACACACGCCTATTAATCATCTTTCTGCAGACGATGCGGTTTAGGTGTTTTAGTGTAGTTGGCTGTCATTAAATGCCCCTCATACCTTTACACCAGATCCACACTAACCCACTCCTCTGTGGGCTCCAGGCCTCACGGGGCTGAACTGGCATTTTTCCTGCTGTCTCCTGAGACTTCAGCTCTCTATTTCTCTGAGTGTTGGCTGTGTTTGGTGGTGGAGCTGCAGATTTGCTTCGCTCTCTCAAAGACAAAGGTAAATGCCAGGTCGAGTGCCCCCCCCACCCCCACCCCCCGGCCTTCCCATGTGAGACCACACAACAGATGGTGCCCTGAAAGCATCGCAGCACATTGAGGCCAGGTCGCCTCGACCACCCGCAGCCAGCCCTCCATCACCTTCCTCTGGTTCCTTCTCATGTCTTCAACCACCACGCTAATGAATTTCAATGTAGCACCTGCAGAAAAAAAAAAGGAAAGAGAAAGGGTACCGCGGGGGCCAAGCAAGCGCCGGCTCCTGCTGGATTATTGGCATTTTTCAGCTGTCAGCGGTGCAGATATATTATAGACTGTGACTGGGCTCACTCATCTATCATCTGGAGGGCTGGTTGATTCGCTGCTGCTTTACAGTAAAATAAAAAGACACAAAAAGGTCACAAAATGACTAAAAAAAAGGTCACAAAATGACTAAAAAAAAGACACAAAATGACTAAAAAAGACACAAAATGACTAAAAAAGACACAAAAAGGACAAAAATTACTTAAAAAAGACACAAGGACACAAAATTACTAAAAAAAAAGACACAAAAGACAAAAAAAGATGACTCAAAAAAGAAAACAAAATGACTAAAAAAGACACAAAATGAAAAAAGATACAAAAAGATACAAAATTACTATAATAAGGCACAAAAACAACACACAGTGACCAAAAAAAGACACAAAATGACTAAGTAAAAGACACAAAAAGGACAAAAATGACTTAAAAAAAGACACAAGGACACAAAATTACTAAAAAAAAAAGACACAAAAGACAAAAAAAGACACAAAATGACTCAAAAAAATACACAAAATGACAAAAAAAAAACATAAAATCACAAAATTACTAAAAGAAGACTCAATGACTAAAAAAGACAAAATGACCAAAAAAAATACACAAAATGACCAAATAAAGACACAAAAAGGACAAAAAAAAAAGACACAAAAAGTACACAAAATTACAAAAAAAAGACACCAAAAAGACACAAAATGACTAAATAAAAGACACAAAAAGGACACAAAATTAAAAAAAAAAAGACACAAAATGACTAAAAAAGACACAAAATGAAAAAAAAAGATACAAAATTACTATAATAAGGCACAAAAACAACACACAGTGACCAAAAAAAGACACAAAATGACTAAATAAAAGACACCAAAAGGACCCAAAATGACTAAAAAAAGACACAAAATGACTAAATAAAAGACACAAAAAGGACACAAAATGACTAAAAAAAGAACCAAAATGACTGAAATAAAAATAAAGGTCCCTTTGATGGCTCCTGCTGCTCCGTGGCCTGTTCCAGCCGTCACCACGGTGTTGTGGCGGTCCAGATATATTATAGACTGTGACTGGGCTCACTCATCTATCATCTGGAGGTCTGATTTGATTCGCTGCTGCTGCTTTCCGCCGGCCTGCCAGCCAGATATTAAAATTCCAGGAGGCGTCCGGGGAGGAACTTTGAAAGGAGAGATGAAAGATGGAGAATTCGCCTGTTGAATTACAAAACTGGGATCGATTTAGAATGTTTCCATAAATGTCTCCGAAATCTCATCAGACTTGATTTGATGTCATGGTGAATCAGATGAAAATCTGGATTTTACCACAGGGGAAAGAAGCTATTAATGCCAACAGCTGCGCAGGAGTCTGCCTCCAGATACGCTGGAGAAAAAAAACCAGAGAAGAAGAAGAAGAGTCACACCTTTCTCCTTTATATCACATCAGGGGAAGTAATCATGTGGAGATGTTTGTCTCTTCACGCACCATAATAACAATATGAAAGATAACACAAGACAGGACAAACACACACTGTGTCTATAAACAGGTTAAAAGAGTAAATCTGAGGAAAAGGGACTCAAAACAAGTGGAATTATCTGTCCATGCAAAGAGATTTCTTAAATTAAGGTTGTTAAATCTAGAAATAAGCATATCTACGGATGCATTTAAAAGCCAAAAAAAATGCTGGTTTTAAAATCAGTTGACTTAAAAAGTTACTTTTTACAGCCCCAAAAAAAGTGAAATATACTAAACATAAGCATAAAATAAGCATAAAATGCTGTTTTTAAGATGAGATTAATTAAAAATGTAACTTTATACAGCCTCAAAATAAGTGAAATATACTAAACATAAGCATAAAATAAGCATAAAATGCTGTTTTTAAGATGAGATTAATTAAAAATGTAACTTTATACAGCCTCAAAATAAGTGAAATATACTAAACATATGCATAAAATGAGCATAAAATGCTGTTTTTGTCTAAAACAAGATAAAAGCACTAAATCTGAGGGAAAAGTACTCAAAACAAGCGGAATTATTATTATGTCCATGCAGCAAGATATTTTCACTTGACAAGATTTCTTGAATTAAGATTGTTAAATCTAGAAATAAACATGTCTACAGATGCATTTAAAGGCTTCAAATAAGCCAATAAGACTTAAAAATTAACTTTTTACAGCCCCAAAATAAGTGAAATATACTAAACATAAGCAAAAACTAAGCATAAAATGCTGTTTTTAAGATGAGATTAATTAAAAATGTGACATTTTACAGCCTCAAAAGAAGTTAAATAAACTAAATATAAGCAATTGCATATTTTGCTTTCTTACTTTTAGCAAATCAAACTGAAAATTAGTATAATATATTATATATATTATATTTATTTTATAAACCCCAACGCCTAACCCCACATGGAGCACCACCGTGGTCCCCACATGGAGCTCCGCCGTGGTCCCCACATGGAGCACCGCCGCGGTCCCCACATGGAGCACCGCCGTGGTCCCCACATGGAGCACCGCCGTGGTCCCCACATGGAGCACCACCGTGGTCCCCACATGGAGCTCCGCCGTGGTCCCCACATGGAGCACCGCCGCGGCCCCCACATGGAGCACCGCCGTGGTCCCCACATGGAGCACCGCCGTGGTCCCCACATGGAGCACCGCCGTGGTCCCCACATGGAGCACCACCGTGGTCCCCACATGGAGCTCCGCCGTGGTCCCCACATGGAGCACCGCCGCGGCCCCCACATGGAGCACCGCCGTGGTCCCCACATGGAGCACCGCCGCGGTCCCCACGTGGAGCACCGCCGTGGCCCCCACGTGGAGCACCGCCGTGGTCCCCACGTGGAGCACCGCCGTGGCCCCCACAAGGAGCACCGCCGTGGTCCGCACATGAAGCACCGCCGTGGCCCCCACATGGAGCACCGCCGTGGCCCCCACATGGAGCACCGCCGTGGTCCCCACATGGAGCACCGCCGTGGCCCCCACGTGAAGCACCGCCGTGGCCCCCACATGGAGCACCGCCGTGGCCCCCACATGGAGCACCGCCGTGGCCCCCACATGGAGCACCGCCGTGGTCCCCACATGGAGCACCGCCGTGGTCCCCACATGGAGCACCGCCGCGGTCCCCACATGGAGCACCGCCGTGGCCCCCACATGGAGCACTGCCGTGGTCCCCACAAGGAGCACCGCCGTGGCCCCCACATGGAGCACTGCCGTGGTCCCCACAAGGAGCACCGCCGTGGTCCGCACATGAAGCTCCGCCGTGGTCCCCACATGGAGCACCGCCGTGGCCCCCACATGGAGCACCGCCGTGGCCCCCACTAGGAGCACCGCCGTGGCCCCCACATGGAGCACCGCCGTGGTCCCCACATGGAGCACCGCCGTGGCCCCCACACGGAGCACCGCCGTGGTCCCCACATGGAGCACCGCCGTGGTCCCCACATGGAGCACCGCCGCGGTCCCCACATGGAGCACCGCCGTGGCCCCCACATGGAGCACCGCCGTGGCCCCCACATGGAGCACTGCCGTGGTCCCCACATGGAGCACCGCTGTGGTCCCCACATGAACCACGGCAGTGGCCCCCACACGGAGCACCGTCACGGTCCCCACATGGAGCACCGCCGTGGCCCCCACATGGAGCTCCGCCGTGTTCCCCACATGGAGCACCGCCGTGGTCCCCACATGGAGCAGCTGTGGACTTTTGTTGCTTTTGTTGCTTTTGTTGCGTGTCGTCTCTAACGCTGCTCTGGGAGCGTCAGATAGCGTCCTGGATCTGCCAGAACCTCAACATTTCACTCATTTAGTAGCTCATAAAATTTAAAGGATGGTGAAAATACAAACCCACAGAGTGGTGGGCAGCTTTTGTTTTAGTTTGGGCAGGTTTAGCGACTGAAGGGAAGTGTCAGGACTCAGACACAGAGCAGATGAACTTAATGATTATTTATTCAAAAAAGCAGCTGAGATATTCCTCTCAGAGTGAAAGCAAAGGGCTATGAAACTCCTGACTAAGAGTAGAAACCAAACAAACAAAAGGAGGAAAAACATTGAAACCTAACTACACTTAAAGCTAAATAGATAAATCCTAATCTAAGAAAAGGGGAATACTAACTAAACTCAGTATCAAAGTATGAAATAAAGATGAAATCCACAAAAACAAACCAAAAACAATGGCTTCCGAGGTTTTATTTCCTGACATGTAAATGACCTCCTTCTTCCATTGTTTAGTGTTTTGGGTATGAAACATTTTCTAGTTGTTAATATCTCATGTGGTAGTATTAGATTAGCTCTATTCTGTATATATTATCAGCTCTCTGCCTGGTACCAGCTCCACCTTTTGCAGCTCTGGAAGTTCTCCTGTGAGATTCACACTGGAGGTAAAGATAAATATCTGAGTTGGCTCCAATTTCAAATTGCAATAAATCGTTAGTTTGTTTGCTTTTTATTAGAAGTCAATTAGTGCATTTTGTTTTGCATACCTCCACAAAAATGTATTTTTAATAATAAAATCCATTCCGTGTTGCAAAAATAAAGATGCTGCACATCTAGCGCTGCCAAAGAGACATCAAATGGGATGTAAAATGTGCCATAAAAACAGAAACATTGCTGATTGGTGTCTTCAGTTTGAAAGTTTTTACGAGCAGTTTTATGACCACGATTAGACAAACAAGATGTGTCCGGCCATTGGCAGCGTGTGCTCTAGTTTTAAAGTGATCATCAAAGGGGATGGCACTAACTAGGGCACGCTCAGCCTGCCAACAAGTCATTAAATATGCTTGGGTTAGCTAATGCCCAGTGCATCCCTGTTTGCAGACGGACAGGCTTTGCTCAATGAGTGCTGCTGCTAATTTACAGAGATCACAGTGGAGAAGTCTCAGTCAGGTGTTATAGTGGCTCCTGCTGGCTCTGTCAGGGCTCCAGGGCAAGGTTATAATAGTTTTGAATTTTTCATTAGTTTTAGTTTTAATTTCGTTGTCAATTTTTGTTTTCAAATTCAGTTAGTTTTAGTTAGTTTTTAGAGTGAGTTTGCTCGTTTTGATTAGTTTTATTTTTTTGAAAATGCTTAGTTTTAGTTTAGTTTTTATTAGTTGTAGTTTAGTTTTTATTAGTTGTAGTTTAGTTTTTATTAGTTGTAGTTTAGTTTTTATTAGTTTTAGTTTAGTTTTTATTAGTTGTAGTTTAGTTTTTATTAGTTGTAGTTTAGTTTTTATTAGTTGTAGTTGTTTTGTAATGGGGTATTTGTTGGGTCCAGATTCAGTAAGGACACAATAAATGTTTCCTTTATTTCCTTTGTCTGATCCATCTCAGCCCCAATAAGTTTATTAAGTCATAAAACCAGATAGATGAAATAGATTTCATATCAACCAAAAAGGTTTATGGATGAAAAAAGTTGACAAAGACTAAAACTAAGGACATTTTCACTATATTTGTAGTTAGTTTTGTAACCACAAAATACAGTTTCAGTTAGTTATCGTTTTTGAAAAACTCTCATTTTTATTTATATTTCAGTTAACGAAAATGTGTTTTCAATTCTAGTTTTCGTTATTTTGTTAGTTTTCGTTAACTATAATAACCTTGGTCCAGAGGCTGGTTTTACTCTTTTTCTTTGTGCAGCTAGTTGAGTTTGAAGTTATTGCATGTTTTTAAAAATGTACCTTTTTGCACAGGCAGTTGCATGACAAAAAATGAGAAATAAATAACTAGAATTAATCAAATACATGCTCGAAACAAGTCAAATTATCTGCCAGTGCAGTAAGTAAATGTTTCTTTGTAAGAATTCTTTAAGTAAGTAAAAATGTCTCTGCACTGGAAAAACAATGATGTCTTTTAATAAGTTCAAAAATACTTATTTCAAGAAATTGTCACTTGAAAAGCCCGACTGTAGTAACTCAACTTTATTTGTAAAGCTCTTTAAAACAAGCACAGCTGCAACAAAGTGCTGTACATAAACACACAGAACAAGAGACAATACAATAAATCAAACAGGAATAAACACTAAAATAAATAGATTCATTGTTTTTTTTTTTTTTATATTTAAAAATCAATAAATACAAGGAAACCATAAAACACTAAAAACAAGAGCAGAGTCTCAAGCATTAGTAACATTCAAATAAGGCAGAAATACTTGAAACTAACACGTTTTGGTGATAGAAAATGCTTTTGAAATATCATTTAAACTCCATGCAACTAAAACTCTCAACTGGAGCCAATATTTGAGGTAAAAACTCACCATATTCAACAGTTGAATAGATTGAAAAGCATGAAAAAGCTCACAAAGTCAATCCTAAAAACAAGTCTTTACACAAGACTGAAATCCCTGTGAAGAGGGGTTACTCACCCTGTGAAGAGGGGTTACTCACCCTGTGAAGAGGGGTTACTCACCCTGTGAAGAGGGGTTATTCACCCTGTTAAGAGGGGTTACTCACCCTGTGTAGAGGGGTTATTCACCCTGTGATGAGGGGTTACTTACCCTGTGAAGAGGGGTTACTCACCCTGTAAAGAGGGGTTACTTACTCTGTGTAGAGGGGTTACTCACCCTGTGATGAGGGGTTACTCACCCTGTAAAGAGGGGTTACTTACTCTGTGTAGAGGGGTTACTTACTCTGTGTAGAGGGGTTACTCACCCTGTGATGAGGGGTTACTCACCCTGTAAAGAGGGGTTACTCACCCTGTGAAGAGGGGTTACTCACCCTGTGATGAGGGGTTACTTACCCTGTGAAGAGGGGTTACTTACCCTGTGATGAGGGGTTACTCGCTCATTTTTATTGTAAAAAGACACATTTTCTTAAAATAAGCACATAAAGCTATGGTCAATAGGTAAATTAGATAATTAAGACACTATTGGTAGATATGAGAAGAAAATACTTGAACTTCATGTTTTTTGCAGTGTAGGAGATATTTTACACAGTAACCTGGTCCTACCTTTCTCCCTGCAGAGACTCTAAGAACTTCAAGTGTATTCAGTGTAACAGTGATACTATATGAATACTACTCTCACATACATTTGACTAACATATGCAGGCCTTTTTTTGTTATTTTACTCAGTTAAAGGAATGGACAGGAATTGCAGCCCCTGCTCCAAAATTCACCTCAACAAGTTAAACGCTCAGAATTTGGAATTTACATTCAAAAAATAAAAATATGATGCAGCTTGTCAACATCGTGAAGATACAACTAATGGGTTATGAAGCTTCATTTGGACATCACTACTGCATGTCAAAATGTAGATAGTGTACCAAACATTTATTTTCTGACATTTATTTTCCTAATTTCTTTTCGTCATAAACTATGGTCCATAGTAAACAAACCAAGGTCTTCCTTTAAGTGCCCACAGTAACTGGTCCAAACCCAAACGTGATTAATTTATTCATCTGTAACATTCTCTGAACCTCCAACATTTTATTCCTCCAGGCTCCGGGGGGGATGTGTTCACAGAATCCAGACCTGTTTCCTCCTCCTGGTGCATGTTTAGCTGCAGGGCAACAAAGTGGTTGCCTGTGGTTACTAATAATAACCAACAGCAGCATTAGATTGTTATTATCACAGGTATTGTTTTATTAAAATGTTTCTCACAGTTTGCATATTTCTATCTTGTGGCGGTTTGATGTCTCAGCTGGATCTCCGCTTCCACTTTAATGATCCTAAATAATAATGATTATTATTTTTTAAATATCACAGCACTGGCTGAGAAAGTTGTTTTTAATGTGATGTTTGTGGGTTAAGGTTGATCTTGAAGCCACATTAATCCTCAGCTGGTATTTCTTTGATGAAATATTTATTTTCTGCTTTTATCAAACTGGTTCATTTTGAAGGTTTTCCAACTCTGAGGGGTTTTGAGGTTTTCTCACCTTTTTAAGTAGCGCTCTTCCAATTTTGGAGAAAATAATATTCAGCTTGCTGTCTTTTAATCAGCTCAAGGTATTTTAGGTCCAAGGTTTAAAGTGTTATACTTTATTTGCACCTTTTTTTAAGGTTTTATTCATGAGAAATTATTTATTTTAGTTGCTGGAGAACCAGAAACCCTGAAAAAAAGCCTGGAGCTTGCTTTCTTCCTTCTGTTTTTTGGGCCTTTTTCTTGTCGTTCATTTATTCTATATTGTTTTTTTCTTCATGGTATTTGATTTTATATTCAATTTATATGACTTTCTTACCTCTTTTATTGAGTTTAAAGACTGTATAACTAAATAGTTTTTGTATTATTCCAATGGAGATTTTACATCTCTTTTTTTTTTGTAATTTTGCATATTTTTTGGGGCAATTTTACATATTTTTTGAAGTAATTTTGCATATTTTTTGGGTAATTTTACATCTTTTTTGAAGTAATTTTACACCTTATTTGGGGTCATTTTAAAATATATTTGGTAATTTTACATCTTTTTTGTGTAATTTTACATATTTTTTTAAGGTTATTTTATTTCTTAAAAAAAATAAAAAATTTACATCAAGTTTACACACATGGGTGTAAAATGACCTTGTGCATTAGAAGCGTAGTGATACAAAAAGTGATTCACTAAATGAACAATGTGAGTATATGTGTAACTATGTTTGTCTTATTTTGAAGGTTTAACTTTAAAAGAGTTGTTAGAACCACCAGGTTACATTGGAAAATCACATATTTTAACCTCTTTTATTGACTTTAAAGACTGCAATGCACTTAAACTGGGATTTTTATACAGAAAAGTGTGTTTTGAAACGGTGAAATCCACTTTCAGCCGAGTTACTGTCCTTTTTTTATTTTTTTCCCCTCATTCTTTCCTGCTTTTCCACCTTATTTCCATCTCTTTTCATCCCTCTGACTCTGATCTCCTTCTCCTCCGTGTCCTCCTCAGGCTCCAGGTTCATCCTGCTGCAGGGCAGCCAGTTGGACGCCTCCGACTGGTTGAACCCGGCCCAGATCCTGTTGTACTACCAGCAGAACGCCAGCGGGCCCTGGGTCAGCGAGCTGTGTGGACGCCGGCTCCTGGACCCCTGTGAGCACCAGTGTGACCCCGAGACAGGTGAGCTGAAAAACATCAACACACACCTGTTCTCCACTGCAGCTACTCTCAACCTTTTTCTTGAGGGACCCACATTTTTATCATTCTAAACTTTGGCGACCCCCCATTGTTTGGGGGCTGGCTCGCCAAGTTTTCTCTGCACAGTGACGTGACACATGTCTTTGTAAGAACCAACCTGGTCTCACAGGAATCTGTGAAATAGCCACGGAATCGCTCAAATTTCCCTGAAACTGACACGGATTTGGCTACAATGCAAGTTAATGCCAGTCATATCCCGTGGCTATTCCAACATACAAAGTGATTATGTACATTCACTGAGTGAATATTTAGAAAATCAAACATATATTTCTCACTAGAAATGTGATCAAAATCCATTTTTATGCAGAAACTAAGTCAAAATATTGATTTTTCACTAAAAATGAGACAACTGTCCGCCATGTTTTTTGTTCTGACCGCTGGGACCTTGAAAGTCACGTGACTTGGAACAAACCAATAGGAACAAATATCCATGGAATAGCCACGGGATATGACATTATGTCATGATAATGACATATGACATGTCATTAACTTGCATTGTAGCCAAATCCGTGTCAGTTTCACGGAAATTTGAGCGATTCCGTGGCTATTCCACGGATTTCTGTGAGACCAGGTTGCTTTGTAAGAACCAACCTGGCTTCACAGGAATCTGTGGAATAGCCACGGAATTGCTTAACTCAAAATCCGTGGAATAGCCACAGAATCACTCACAAATCCGTGAAACTGACACGGATTTCACTGCACTGCAAAAAAAGAAAAGTTGGGTGAACTCAAAATTTCAAGGCAACAAACTTCGATAACATTTTAAGTTGGATAATTAAACTAAATATTTTAAGTTTTGTTTTTGAGTTTGCTCAACTCTGAATTTTTGAACTTATAATTTTACATTGTAATAATTTTTAATCCTTACTTCTGCTAACTTCTGCAATGTGCTGAATTTGCACGATTGTAACGCCGCTATGAAATGTCAGCTAATGTTGCGACCACAATTTTGAGTTAGCATTGATACGCTAATGGCTACTCTTGTAGCTGTAACAAGCAGCGCCGCTAGCATCAGTTAGCCGCTAGCGTCAGTTAGCCGCTAGCTTTCACTAATGATTTCACCGCTTTCCCGCATTTCCCAACAAAGAAATAAGAGTTATCAGAACTATTGTCCCTTGTTGTGAACCCCAACTTAAAGATATAAGTAACAACAACTCACCAACTTGTTTTTGAGCAGACAACTGGCTTCCTTTGTTGTGCTAACTTACATTATTGCCCTAAATGTCAATCATTTATATTTCCAAGTTTTACCAACTTAAATCACTGTTTTAGGCCAAAAAATACAAGTTGGCTATTTTTGCAGTGTACAATGCAAGTTAATGACATCATATCCCGTGGCTATTCCATGGATATTTGTTCCTATTGGTTTGTTCCAAGTCACGTGACTTTCAAGGTCCCGGCAGACAGAACAAAAAACATGGCGGCCAGTTCTCTCATTTTTAGTGAAAAAAACAATATTTTGACTTAGTTTCTGCATAAAAATGGATTTTGATCACATTTCTAGCAAGAAATATGTTTTATTTTCTAAATATTCACTCAGTGAATGTACATAATCACTTTGTGGCGAAGATCTCGCCAGAAAAAGACGATCCGCTGTGTTTTATTTTGAAATCTCCCTGATCCTCTGTGTATTTAACGGATCAAACCTTGGCCCATTACATGCCTTGTGTCTGAGGTTGATTTGCTGATCAACATATTATTCTGTTGCAGCGGGAGACACTAATGTTGACAAAGTGACGACTTACCATCAGATTTGTCCGCTGTTTTATTTTGTAATGGCTGAAATAGCTGCCATTAAATGGTAAATGGACTAAAGAAAAGTTAATTTGGATTTGAACATGTTCAGTTCTTCAATCTGGTGACTCAAAATGGGAAAAAAAGAACTCTTGTTATTTATTTTTTTACCTATCAAGTCCACACAGTTTTAAATGGTATAATTGAGTGAAGGATGAGTTGACAGTTTAAGACGTTTTCAGAAAGCAGCTTGATGATGATGATGGTGTTTGTGTCCCTGTAAGACCTCCAGGTCCTGTTTATTAAACCTGCTGTGGCCCAGTGCCTCTTTAATTGTTTACTGGTGTAACCGTGACAACGCTGCATCACTGCAGGGTCTGAAATGGTGAATCAGATTGTCTGGAGCTGTTGACCTGACTTCCTCTGGGGAACCGTCACCGGAGACGATCAATTAGTTTCTACGTCTCCACTGTCAACTTCATTTGTGCTGCAGGTTCTCTAGAGCAGTAGTTCTCAACCTTTTTGAGTCGCGACACCCAATTTAACATGCATGTTGTCCGCGACCCCCACTCACTGAACACAATCTCACATGCACAGTTCAGATCATCCAAAAAAGAAACAAAATGACCAAAAAAAGGAAACAAAATGAACAAAAAGACACACAATTACCAAAAAAGACACAAAATGACCCAAAAAAGAAACAAAATGACCAAAAAGACACACAATTACCAAAAAAGACACAAAATGACTAAATAAATACACAAAATGACCAAAAAAAGACACAAAATGAGCAAAAAAAGGAAAGAAAATGACCCAAAAAAGAAACAAAATGACCAAAAAAAGGAAACAAAATGGCCAAAAAAAGGAAACAAAATGACCAAAAAGACACAAAATGACCAAAAAAGACACAAATTGACCACAAAATGATCAAAAAAGACACAAAAAAAAGACACAAAATGACCCAAAAAACACATACAATGACCAAAAAGACTAAAACACATTAACACATGAACACTTTAACACAGTGGAGACAGAGCTGACTTGGCGACCCCCAGAAATCATCTCGCGACCCCCATTGGGGTCCCGACCCCAAGGTTGAGAATGGCTGCTCTAGAGAACTCTGGTTCCAGTCTCCAGGTTAAATTAACCCTTTAATACACAACATATAAACTCCTTCTGATGCACAACATGGTCCAAAATGACCCTCATTCATTCTCCATGTTATTTCATGCTGCTGTGTGTTTAAATGTCTTTCTTTTGTTATTACAGCAGGTCATTATATACATTTTTCTTTTCATACTTTAGGAAGAAAAATATTTTTTGTATTATTACATCAAGTTTACACACATGGGTCTAAAATGACCTTGTGCATTAGAAGAGTAGTGATACAAAAAGTGATCCACTAAATTACCAATTGAATTGTATTATTACAACGGAGAGAGAGGAGCCTTCCACTGCTGTTGTTTCCGTGATTTTACATCTTTTTTTCTTGGGGAATCATTTTTCTGTCTTTTTTGGGGTAATTTTACATATTTTTTGGGTAATTTTACATATTTTTGGGGTAATTTTACATATTTTTTGGTAATTTTACATATTTTTGGATAATTGTAGTTTTTTTGGTAATTTTACATATTTTTTGGGTAATTTTACATATTTTTTTAATAATTCTAGATTTTTTTTGGTAATTTTACATATTTTTTTGGTGTAATTAAAACATTTTTGGTAATTTTACATATTTTCTGGGTAATTTTGCATATTTCTTGGGGTAATTTTGCATATTTTTTGGGGTAATTTTACATATTTTCTGGGTAATTTTGCATATTTTTTGGGGTAATTTTACATATTTTGGGGGGTAATTTTACATCTGTTTTACATCTTTTTTTTTTACATCAAGTTTACACACATGGGTCAAAAAATGACCTTGTGCATTAGAAGAGTAGTGATAAAAAAGTTTTTTTATTCAAAAAGTAAGAAATTAAAACAAAAAATGAGGATGTATGATGATCAAAAACAAGTTATTGGAGGAAAACCTGCAATACTGAATGATGAAATTCATTTATTGCAAAGATATAAAAACTTGTTGTGCACCAAAGGGTTAAACTTGATGAATTTTCTCTGCAAACAAAACAAAAAGACACTGAATTAATTAGAGCAGATAAGTTATTATGGAAATGAAAAGTGCAACACTTTTGTCTCAAGCTGCTGGAGAGGAAAATATGAAAGATGTTGCAAAGGTTAAGGAGTAATTTACCAAAATGTGATCTACATGTCAGAGCGCTTTCATCGGTTTAATTGTGCTGTAATTGATTTTGTGTGAAAAGATGAAGTAACATTTGGATCCAGGCCACTGAAGTATAACAAACAGTCCAAATACATATCAATAATAAAGGACTAATTACAGAAGAAAGGGAAAAATCACGCCTGATACACGCAACTGAGAAAACAACACAAGCACAATTAGAGCATCATACTTATAGGTTAATTACAGTTTAACTCATGAAAACCTTTAATGTTTTGTTAGAAATGACTGGTGGATTATTACAGCAAAATAAGTTCTGAATGTATATTTTACTGTGAGAAGTAAAATATATATTCTAAAGCTCTATTTCAACTACAACTTGAAGAGTTGCAGGACAAATTATATATCAAAACGTGCGGTTTGATCGGGATCGGTGTGCTATTACTTTTCTCTACAGAATACGAATTTTTCACGACGCAAGTTGCGAAAAACTGCCCAAAATTTTGCATTGAAGTGAATGGGACGGCCGAAAAAAAGGAGCGAAAAAGAACAATTATTGTAGATTTTTAAACGTCTACTTCTCCGGCATAATTTCACCTAGAGACTCCATTTAAACTTTAAACAGTAGACACAAGTCTTGTGTATCGGTGTATTAATCCACGTTTCGATAGGTCATATAGTTTTTTATCAATCCCTGTTCAATGACCATGATCATTTTTGGAGAAATTCTGAGATTATAATGGGTGTGTATTGCACGGAATGTTCGTGTCACAGTGTGTGACATCATCGCCAGAGTGTAGAGGGAGAGAAAAAACTGTCAAAAAATAAATTTGAAAACTGCGCTCCAGGCCGCAAATTCCACTCTACAGAAATAATTTATACATAGAAACGTAGGAAAATTAGTCTTCTCCCTCACAATCCTCTGGTAAAGCTGTCAGAGTTATAGTTTGGGCGTAGGACGCACAGATGATCCACCAAAACCACCAACAGCCTCATTGGCTCCCATATTAAAAACGCAGGAAGATTTCTGAAAAAGGGAGATGTAACAGTTTTTTTAGATCGCTCTAGCAAAGCTATTTTTTAATTCTTCTTCACAAAAACATATGTAGACGTTCAGGGAGAACTCAGGACGCTCAAAGTGAAGTCGGATCAATGATAGGTATTATGGTTTTGCCAAAAATGCTTTCTGTTCGAGGCCAGAAATTCCAGTCTGTCCACCTCTGCTGTCACTGAGCCAGGACATTCTACAGCTGCAGTTAATTCTGTCGATTGCTTTGATCTGATTGCTTTGATCTTTGATGTGATTTCAGTTACAGATACACACACACACATGCGCGTAAGCTTCAAACGCACAGGTAACTTTATGTGATTTTAATTATACACACACACACACACACACACACACATTTTGAGGTTAAAGGTCATAGGTTGCTGTATAAATAAATACTTGCTCCTTGTATATTATATAGTATCCTAACATTACTAGTATTAATTGAGGTGTGAAAACAGTCTAAGTTTGTGCAGAATGCAGCTCTGAAAGAGAAACTGAAGCCTGTTTGTCTCATTCTTTGTCTGACTTTCTCTATCAGATCTGTGATGTTAAAGATATTGATTCTAGTTTGCACACAATGACAATCAGACGGCTCACCATATTTATCAGAAATCTCTTTCACTGGGCTCATATTTTCTTTTGTTGTGGTGAAGTATCGTTCCTCTCTGGGTGGATGAGTGATGGAGGAGGAGGAGACATGTACTGTAGCTCGATGAAGCCTCAGATGACTGATGGATTCAACTGGAGGCATGTTGAGGAAAAGCAGCATGTCAATAACTTTTGATTGATGATACATTATATACATTTTTCTTTGTGACCTGAAAAGTGGAGGGTTGAGGGGCCCAGTGGTGCATTACAAGAGGGTCCCTGGTTCAGACCTGCTGGCTGCTGGTTGGTTGGTTGGTTGGTTGGTTGGTTTTTTGGTTGGTTGGTTGGTTTGTTGGTTGGTTGGTTTTTTGTTTTTTTGGTTGGTTGGTTGGTTGGTTGGTTTTTTGGTTGGTTGGTTGGTTGGTTGGTTGGTTGGTTGGTTGGTTGGTTTTTTGGTTTTTTGGTTGGTTGGTTGGTTGGTTGGTTGGTTGGGGCGTTTTATAGGTGGATTCTGCATGTTCTTCACATGATGAAGCAGTTTATCACCATTCATTTATTATCTGAACTCAGGTCGTGTCACCCTTTAAACCTTAACCCTTTATAGGACTCCTGGAAATTAAAAGTGTCAACCCTGAAGTGTTATTGGAGGATATTACAATACTTTTAGCAAAATGTTTCATTTTTATATTGCAAATTGAGGTCAATTGAGTCATTATTATTATTATTATTATTATTATGATTATTATTATTATTATTATTATTGTTATTATTATTATTGGTGTCAAACAGCTGTTAACATGGGTTTTCTCCAGCTTCCTTTCACAGTCTTAAGACAAGACTTTGGATAAAAGCGTCTGCTAATTGACATTGTAGACATGCAGGTCTGGTTTTTCTGCTTATTCTGAGTTTCCCTCGGCATGAATGTAGTCTCCCTCTCTCTCTCTGTGTTTGAGCCCTTTAATGGTCTGGGGGGAGCTGTCCAGGGTCTGACCCCTGACCCCTGACCCTGCCTCTGATCAGAGTCAGCTGGGATCCCCCCCCTGAACAGGATCAGCAGCTGCAGATAATGGAAAGACACAAAATGACCAAAAAAGACACAAAATGATTAAAAAAGACACACAATTATTAAAAAAGACACAAAATTATTTAAAAAGACACAAAATTATAAAAAAAGACATAAAATTATTAAAAAAAACACAAAATTATTAAAAAAGGCACAACATTTTTTTTTAAAAAGATACAAAAGTACCCAAAAAGACACACAATTTTTAAAAAAGACAGACAATTATTTTAAAAAAGACACAAAATTACCAAAAAAGACACAAAATGATAAAAAAGACACACAATTATTAAAAAAGACACAAAATTATTTAAAAAGACACAAAATGATAAAAAAGACACACAGTTATTAAAAAAGACACAAAATTATTTAAAAAGACACAAAATTATTAAAAAAGACACAAAATTATTAAAAAAGACACAAAATTATTTTTTTTTAAAATACAAAAGTACCCAAAAAAGACACAAAATTATTTAAAGACACAAAATTATTTTAAAAAAAGATACAAAAGTACCCAAAAAAGACACAAAATTATTTAAAAAGACACAAAATTATTTAAAAAAAGATACAAAAGTACCCAAAAAATACACAAAATTACTTTAAAAAAAAGACATAAAATCACCAAAAAAAGACACAAAATTATTAAAAAAGACACTAAATTATTTAAAAAGACACTACATTATTTAAAAAGACACTAAATTATTTTTAAAAAAAGACACAAAAGTATTTAAAAAAGACCTTCCACACACAACACGGTAAAGTGTCATTCATATAAAACTCACATTAAACTTTCATATCAAGGTGGGGGCCACAAAATATCATCACGAGGGCCACAATTGGCCCGCGGGCCGCCAGTTTGAGACCCCTGGACTGTGGAGTTTTTGTCAAATTGTTAAATGTAATCCTAAAGTGTCTGGAGGATGAAATGACCTCGCTGCTGTTACATAACATGCTTTTGAAATAAGAAACAGAAACGAGACACGAAACTCAAACTGTGTTGTAATATTATAGAAAGTGTGAATGTGGGCCATGAGCAGCTACTGTACATAATGTTTTATTCAAGCCACACACACATTCAAAGTCCAAATGATGAGAAGAGTGTGCTGATAAAACAGAATAGCAGAACATTTTGTTGTTTAACAAGCTCTTTATCTCTCTGAACACATTCTGATCCTCGCTGACTCCACATTCACATGATAAAGAAACGAGAAACAGTGAAACAGAATAATAGAACACGTCTTGTTGTTTTAACGGCGTTTAATCGTCTTATTCCACCAAGTAAATCAACTCCAAAGATGTCTCCGATGCTCACAGTATACTTTTTATTTTTTTATGTTATCGTTCCAGAGACTTAATCGCTGCTTCTAATCATTACGGAGATATTAATACCATGATCATGATCTCCTGTCATACATAAGTTCTTAACATTTTACTGTTTTGATCAGTAAATGTTTTCACAGGAAGACGGTAAATGTGACGGCGTTGACAGGAACTTCTGCCTCGCCAGCACAAACCAGCTTCTTCTCACATATAAAAATAGCTCCGGCTTGAAGAAGAAATAATAAAATAAAAAGCTGTACAGTACAGAACAAGAGCTGAGCAACAACAAAACTTTAAACAAGTTTTTTTTTAGGAGAAATGCCTTCAGTAACATTTTCTGTACTGCTCATGTATGCATAAAAGCAAGAAGCATGTGTGTGTGTGTGTGTGTGTGTGTGTGTGTGTGTGTGTGTGTTATTGTTTCTCATAGATTTGATATGGCTGTTATCTCTGATCCACTATCTTGATGAAGTGGCTCCCATCAAAAATTGAAACCTATGGTGATAGAGAGCATGTGGAAAAAATAATTTTGTCCGAAGCGTCGCCTCTATTTAGCTCCGCCTCCTGACTCCTTTTTTGGTCATTTTGTGTCTTTTTTTGATAATTTTGTGGATAATTTGTGTCTTTTTTGGTCAATTTGTTTCCTTTTTTTTGGTCATTTTGTGTTTTTTTTGTCATGTTGTGTCTTTTTTGGTCATTTTTTGTGTCTTTTTTTTGGTCATTTTTTGTGTCTTTTTTTGGTCATTTGTGTCTTTTTTGGTAAGTTTGTGCCTTTTTTGGTAATTTTGTGTCTTTTTTTGGTAATTTTGTTTCTTTTTTGGGTGATCTGAACTGTACGTGTGAGATTGTGTTCAGTGAGCGGGGGTCGCGGACAACATGCATGTTAAATTGGGGGTCGCGACTCAAAAAGGTTGAGAACTACTGGTTTACAGCACAACTGCACCTATATGACCAGATTATTATTTTTTCATTGTGACTTACTGGATCAACATTTTGAACACAAAAACACACCAAAAACACACAAAAAAACTACAAAAAACACAAAAAATTACAAACAGCACAAAAAAATACAAAAAAAAAATACAAAAAACATACAAAAAACATTAAACACAAAAGATTGCATTAAAAATGCATTGAAATGCTGAATGCACACTGCAAAATACAAATAAAAATCTCAAAATTATTTTAAAAAGACACAAAATTACCAAAACAAGACACACACACACAAAAAAATTAATATAAAACTCACATTAAACTTTCATACCAAGGTGGGGGCCACAAAATATCATCACGAGGGCCACAATTGGCCCACGGGCCACGAGTTTGAGACCCATGCCCTAAAGGAAACACATCTATTGTTGCCAGCGTATCTTTTCTAGTCGATTTCTAAACTGTTTTTAGGTTTCAAATATTATAATTATTAGTTGCTCATATAAGTTCTGAGTGCATTGTGTGTGTGCATAATTATGTATGCGTGTTTGTTTACGTCCCTAATGGAGACCAGGATGAATCATTCTTCATGGTACCTGCACTCTAGCGTCTCAGTGCGTCACTCAAACTTTTAGTGCTGTAAAAAAACAGTGAGATTGAAAGAGGAGGAAGTGTCTTGGTTGTTTTGCATCCATTATTCAGCAGCTGCCGGTCCCCGGGGCCCCGGGGCCCTCGCTGACTTCTGAGACCTTTAAATGAATCAAAAAGCCGCCCAGTGTGTCTCACCACAGCGTTTTTTCTTGGAATAATTTGTGCGGCTCACCCACACTGAGCCATCCTTACCATGATGTATGGAGCAGCAAGGCTTCAGTAATTCTATTTTATTTTTCATATGATGCATTCGTAATAAAACCGTTCTGCAAACAAGTGTGTGTGTGTGTGTGTGTGTGTGTGTGTGTGGGCTGCAGGCTGCTATAGATAGCCTGAATCCAATCCTCCTTCCTGCTGGAGGAGATACTGATGAAAACCTGAATGTGCTGCAGCAACATGTGAGCTGCTGCTGTAACACGTTAAAGAGACGCCGGAGATGTTTGAACCTGCTGATTTCTGAGGAAACGTCAATTTGTGGGTCAGCTTGATCCGAGAAATGTTTAATTATCCCAAACTGTCCCAATAAACTTTGTCTATAGTTCATTAATAACTCCATTATCTATTGTTTCAATCAATATTTAGCAAGGTTAATGTTGTTTTGGGTTTTTCATTAGTTTTAATTTTAATTATTAATATCATTAGTTGTGATTTTTTTGTTTTCAAATTTTTAAGGCTTTATTGACAGTGGAGTCACTTTTTTCCCATAAATGTGTCACTTTTTCTTGTAAATTTGTCAATTTTTTTCTCGTAATTTGTCACTTTTTTCTCGTTAATTTGTCACTTTTTTCTTGTAAATTTGTCACTTTTTTCTTGTAAATTCTTCACTTTTTTCTTGTGAATTTGTCACTTTTCTGTGATTTTTTTTCATTAGTTTCATTTTTTTTGTAATGGGGTATTTTGTTGGGTCATTTGTGTCATATTGTTTGGTCATTTTCTGTCTGTGGTTGTGTCTTTATTAGTTATTTTGTGTCTTTTTGGTCATTTTGTCTCTTTTTTTTAG
The DNA here is from genome assembly GCF_030273125.1 of Centropristis striata. Lineage (NCBI taxonomy): Eukaryota > Metazoa > Chordata > Actinopteri > Perciformes > Serranidae > Centropristis > Centropristis striata. Next base: position 1,069,264 of record NC_081527.1, on the reverse strand, counting down.
TAATTTTGTCTAATTTTTAGTCCTTTAGTCCAACATAAAATGAGATTTTGAATCTTTTTTTTTTAACTTTCAAAACACTATCAATAAGATAGTCAATAAGAGGTAAATGTACAGTAGGGCTCCACGCTGCTTTGTTTTCTAGTCTGATGGAGTCAACAAGTCTGGATTATTTGGAGCTTTTGGAGATTTTAGAGGGTTAACTCCCCTCTCTATATTATATATTACCTCTCTATATATTGAGCCTTGTGTTTCTTTGTGCAACACAAAGAGACACACTGAGCCTCTGGAGACGCATGTTCACACATCACAACATAGTGGCTTGATTAATGTGGCTGCATAATGGATCAGCGTGTGGATATCTGCCTGATGAGCTGAATAATTTTGTGCCACAACAGTGCATAAAGAAAGATCTGCTGCCCATGCTGCAGATCACAGCCTGCAGGCTGTTTCAGGCCTCTCAGATCTGCACGTTTCTCTGGCTGTGGTCGCCATGAACACACTTCTGTTCTGTGTGTTTTAAAAGGTGACAGAAAGCTGGGTGGGACGTGACGGAAATAAAGTGTGAAGCTGGAAACTGGCTCCGCGCCGCCTGCATATTAGCAATTAGGGAATGTAACACCTTGCAAGTGTAAAACAAGTTTGAGCAGAGCGCCGTGACCTCAGAGTGCCATGAAACGGCAATTAGAGCAAGACGAGGCGTTTAGCATTGTTCAGCAGCCACGCTACCGCTAGCAGACATGCTACCGCTCTAGTAGAAACGCTAGCGCTCTAGTAGAAACGCTGCAGCTCCTGTCATCTCTCTGCTGCTACAGCATTCCTGTTTTTTATTGTTGTTTTTCTGATTTTACACAATCTATGTGTAAAATTGCCTTTCTAGTGTCAAACATTTCATTTTTGGTCATTTTGTGTCTTTTTTGGTCATTTTTGTCTTTTGTTGCGTCTTTTTTTGTTATTTGGTGTCTTTTTTGTTATTTTGTGTCTTTTTTAGTCATTTTGTGTCTTTTTTTAGTCATTTTGTGTCTTTTGTTGTCTTTTTTAGTTATTTGGTGTAATTTTTGGTGATTTTGTGTCTTCTATGTTGTTTTTTGGTCATTTTGTGTCTTTTTTGGTCTTTTTGTGTCTTTTGTAGTCATTTTGTGTCTTTTTTTGTCACTTTGTGTCTTTTTTTAGTCATTTTGTGTCTTTTTTAGTCCTTTAGTCCAACATAAAATGTGATTTTGAATCTTTTTTTTAACTTTTAAAACACTATCATACTCAATAGAGCTACCGCTCTAGTAGAAATGCTACCGCTCTAGTAGAAACACTGCAGCTCCTGTATTCTCTGTGCTGCTACAGCATTACTGTTTTTTATTGTTGTTTTGCTTTTTTTTGTCATACTGTCTTCTCATTTTGTGTCTTATTTTTAGTCATTTTGTGTCTTTTTTGGTCATTTGTGTCTTTTTTGTGTCTATTTTGGTCATTTTGTGTCTTTTTTGGTCCTTTAGTCCAACATTAAATGTGATTTTGAATCTTTTTTTTAACTTTTAAAACACTATCATGCTCAATAGAGCTACCGCTCTAGTAGAAATACTACAGCTCCTGTCATCTCTCTGCTGCTACAGCATTCCTGTTTTTTATTGTTTTTATTTTCCTGGACACAATCTAGGCTGCCATTCTAAGTGTTAAATTGCCTTTCTAATGTCAAACATTTAATTTTTTGTCATTTTGTGTCTTCTGTGTTCTGTTTTGTGGTCATTCTGTCTTCTCATTTTGTGTGTTTTTTGGTCATTTGTGTCTTTTTTGTGTCTTTTTTAGTCCTTTAGTCCAACATAAAATGTGATTTTGAATCTTTTTTTTAACTTTTAAAACACTATCATACTCTACTACCGCTCTAGTAGAAATGCTACCACTCTAGTAGAAACGCTGCAGCTCCTGTCATCTCTCTGCTGCTACAACATCCTGTTTTTTCTTGTTTTTTTCTGATTTTACACAATCTAGACTGTCATTCTATGTGTTAAATTGCCTTTCTAGTGTCAAACATTTCATCTCTTTCAGTGCACATTTAACAAAGCAGCAAAGTAGTAATTATGTTCTGAGTTATGAGGAGGAGGATTTAATTTCCTACGGCAGAAAAAAACATCCAGGTGCTTTCTGCACAAACATTCTAGCCTGGGTATACCCAGACTGCCTTGCGCGCTCGAATTTGATTTCGAACCTCCAGACGGTCTGGAAACGAGGCGATTATCTTAGCCCTGTTTTAGGATCCAATCACAGAGCGGGGAGGGACGGTGAGACGATGACGCGTACTACTCGGCACTTGGAAGCTTTCCGGATCCAACATGGCTGCTGCGGACGCGAAACTCTCTTTAGCTGTAGATGGTGTTTTAAATTGTTTAGAGCGAAAGTTGAAAGGCGAAAGGTCTCTCGGCAGCTCCGCTGTCCCCCGGCTCGTAGCGAGATCACCGGTAGCGGGGCTATTAGCGCCGCACGGGCAGTTTCTGCGGCTCGTTGCGCCGAGCCGGTGAGACCGCCGGTCACCGCCGGTGATCTCGCTCCGAATCGGGGGACAGCGGAGCCCCCAGAGACCCGCAGCAGCTTGTTTATTGCCCATAAAATCAGTGGATGTGTGTGGCTGAATGACATGAGGGGGAATAAAGCGTGAAAATAAATAATCTTGCAGAAAGCGAGAACTGGAGAAGCAAAGCAGCAGCAACACTCTCTCACAGACACACACACAACAAACATCCATCTCTGTTGCTCTACTACGTCATCTGGTATAACTGATCTGATTGGCTAAGAGCTACCTACAGACGCTTTGATAGACATTCTAAGCGTCCAATAAACGGCTCCGGAGGATCGTAAACCACACCTCCTCTACGGAGAAATACATTGTAGGTGTCCAGACCTAATCTCCAATGAGATTTGGTCTGGTGTTAGCCAGGCTACAAACATTCTGCTTTTAACATACATAATTGCACCAAGATGGTTCAAGGAGCATTTGTTTTAATTATGTATCCGAGCAACTGTATCACATAATGAGCCTTCTGAGCTTCACCTCATTACTTAAAAAGTAAGAAATTTCAATGTTAATATACATTTCTGGAATCTTAATTCAATATTGACAGTAACAAAGTATAAGTTTACGAATATTAACAATATTTAAGTTTACAAAGTAAATATGTCTTATTGATAGTTGAGGGTATAAAAACATCCAGTATTGATCCATTGGCTGATAAATATTCAGCCTTGCTTTATTAAATATGTAAAAAAAAAAAAAAAAAAAAAACCCTAATATGTAAAGGCTCCGATTTGCAATATAGACAGGACCGAATCTGGGAAAAACCCTTCAGAAAATGAGGCATTTTGGGATAAAAGTGTTTTCTTGGTTTTATTTTTTGTGCTGAATCCATTTCTGTTGGATTTCAAGCTGTAAAAGTTACTCTTTAGTCATAATTATTGATTAATTAGCATAATGATTGATTAATCGCCCTAATGACCTCTTTAAACCAGAGATTACACACATTTCCCCACCATTTTGTCCTAAACTCTCTAGTTGATGTGATCCCTGTAGGATCAAGGGACATCAGGGACCAAAAACCAACAACTGCAATACTTAACTCTATGGAGTCTTATAGGGCTATTCGTCCATTTTTTAATCCTTTTGATGTCTTTTTTGTGTCTTTTTTAGTCATTTTGTGTCTTTGTGTGTGTTTTTTTAGTCATTTTGTTTCTTTTTTGTGTCTTTTTTGGTCATTTGTGTTTTTTTGGGTCTTTTTTGGTCATTTTGTGTCTTTTTTAGTCCTTTAGTCCAACATAAAATGTGATTTTGAATCTTTTTTTTACTTTCAAAACACTATCATGCTCAATAAAGAATTTTAAATGTTTCAAATGTGACCAAAGGTGTCAAATCTACCATATAAGAGGGTTCCATCCAGTTCTATCATTTGATACTAAATCTATTTGAGCTTGTCTCCAGTTTTACTTGGTATATCATCATCAAACTGAAACTGGCCTCATGGAGTTTACAGCCAGAACTTTAGAGGTAAATTTACAGTAGGGCTCCACGCTGCTTTGTTTTCTAGTCTGATGGAGGCAACAAGTCTGGATTATTTGGAGCTTCTGGACACTCCACAGGGTTAATAGACTCTGTCATTCATTCTTTGGACCAGTTGGTCAGAAAGATCCAACTTTGGGCTTCAATGAAAGCCATGGATCCTCTTTTACAATGAGACCGTAACTTTTACAGCTTGACATCCAGCAGAAATGGATTCAGCACAAAAAATACTAGAGGAACAACCAAGAAAACACTTTTACCCCAACAGGCCTCCAGCGTTCCAGAGTTCTGAAGTGACAGCTTCTGTGTAATATTGAAGTTATTATCTGGTAAATTGGCTCTATGGAACATGTCCCAGCTTTTAGTTTGCCAGCTTAAAATAAAAAATGATAAGAAACAGGGTTGGGAGAAGCCAACAGCACCAATCCCAACCAGATGTGTGTTATTTTTAGAAGCGTGAGCCACAAAATGCTAATTTTAACGACCACTCATCTGTCGTTATTGACAAGTCTTGTTAGAACAAACAGTACTTTTTTAGCAGTTTTGCTAAACTCTGTGTTTTGTGGAGAGTTTGGTAATCAGTGTGTCTGAGCTGTCACACAGAGCTGCTGCTTGTTTTTTTTTGTTTTTTTGCATATAGCAAAAGAGCAAATCCTGAAAAACTTCCCTTGTGTCTAAAAACAGCCGAGTGAGAAAGAACACAGACACTGTGACATTTTTAAAACAACTTGTGAGCTAATTAGTATTTCCTGCTGATATTTTTTGAGATTTGCAGCTCAGCTTAATGTTATCATCAAGTTTTATTTTTACAAAACATGTTCCTCCTGTAACTGAAAACCCCAAAAATGCCGATGAGGAGGTGTTGATTCATCACATCTCAAATCTCCTGCTTCCATCTTATTTGCTTGATTTTAACAGCGGAAACACAAACGCAACTTTATGTTTCTTGGCAACTTTTTTTTACTTCCTGGAGCTTAAAGGAACACTCCACCGTTTTTTCATATTAAAACATGTTATTCGGTCAAATAAGACGAGTTGATACAGACCTCTTGCGTCTCAATGCGTGCACACAATCGCCCTGGCGCGCGGCGCCACTTGGCTAGTACTTAGCTTAGCCCAGTTCATTCATTAGGATCCAAACAGATGGACAGTTAGAAGCGACCAAACTCCTCCACGTTTTCCCTATTTAAATACAGCTACACGAGTAGTTAAACGACCAAGTATGGCGACACAAAATAAAACGTGACGCTTTTCTAAGCGGATAAAAAGGATAACTATAATGTATGGCGGAATAGCACTTGGGAGCACTTCGACTCGGCGCAGTAATATCATCACTCCTGAGGGGAGATTTTCAGGAGTGATGTATTTAAATAGGGAAAACGTGGAGGAGTTTGGTTGCTTCTAACTGTCCATCTGTTTGGATCCTAATGAATGAACTGGGCTAAGCTAAGTGCTAGCCAAGTGGCGCCGCGCGCCAGGGCGATTGAGTGCACGCATTGAGACGTAAGAGGTCTGTATCAACTCGTCTTACTTGACCCAATAACATGTTTTAATATGAAAAAACGGTGGAGTGTTCCTTTAATTGCACAATAGAAAAGACTGGCAAACATCCTAAAAGTAAATACTGAAATTAACTTTGAATCTTTACTCCAAACGTCTAGATTTAATACACAGTTATGTGAATGGTGCCATTGAGTGGGTGACATCCTCCACTGGAACGGGGAGCGATTAGATCAGTGATTAGTCTAATGAATAGACACTTGGCACTGACATTATTTACTAAAGCAAAGCTTGTCTAGGACTGTGATTTCCCCAAATCCACTCGTTGCTCAGGCCTGAGGCAACAGTTTGGGGCAATAATTGCTAAGAGGATCACATGCAACATTGCTCAACAGTGACTGATCATCCAGATCTGAGAGTCAACGCAGAGTTCAGGACCCCGAGTGAGGCCGACTGATATGCAGACAGAGTCACTGGATATTTCTATGACTGGTATCTCGTTTCTGTTTGAACAAATCCCCCAAAATTTGAGCCCTGGCTTCAAATCGTTCTTAACCCTTAAAAGGACACTCATTGAAATACTTGCAAATTCCAAATTTCAACCCTAGAGAAGCCAGAATGTGTAAAAAAAAAAAAATGTATGGACCAAAAAAGACACAAAATGACAGAAAAAACTAAATTACTTAAAAATGGAACAAAATGACCAAAAAGACACAGTATCACTACAAAAAAAATACAAAAAAAGACCCAAAATTATTTGAAAAAGACACAAAATTACCAAAAAAAGACAAAATTACTAAAAAAAGACACAAAATGACCCAAAAACAGTAATTGAAGGGACCTTCCACACACAACACGGTAAAGGGCCATTCATATAAAACTCACATTAAACTTTCATATCAAGGTGGGGGCCACAAAATATCGTCACGAGGGCCACAATTGGCCCGCGGGCCGCCAGTTTGAGACCCCTGGTGTAAAACCTCCCCAGTGGGATGAGGACTGGGTGGTGATGTGTACGGTGGCCGACAAGGGTCAAACGGACGGCAACGGCCCAATACGTCTCAGTTTGAGAAAACAGCTTCAAGTACAGAAACGATGCAAAATCACAAACTCAAACACAAGTCTAAACGAGGTACAAAATGAGGAACGTGGTGCAAATTAAAAAACGTGCTGCAAAAAACAAAGACAAATGCATCATCATCATCAAACGCGCTGCAAATGGAGAAACGATCTGCAAACCGGGAAACGATCTGCAAACGAAAAACCGTACAAAGCTCAGAGCCGGACAATAACTGGAAAATAAGACCAGTTAACTCCGACCGGGACAAAAGGTTTTGTTGAGCCAGAACATGAACACAGAGCCTGGTTGAGCCTCCTCCGATCTACTGTTCATGTAATAACTGCGCCAGCCTGTGGCTAAACATCAGCACTGAAGCGATAACTTCACAAGTTCTCATTTTCAATTAATATTAACAGTAACACTATTATTATGATTTGAAGCCGTGTCAGTTTTGACTGTGCGTGATGGGGACCTCTGCTTGTGACTTTATAGATGCTCTTTATTTAGGCAGGGAACGTAATTCAAGTGGAAGTTTATTTTAATCAAGTGAAACTATAAGAGCTGGTTCTTTGGGAGAACGTGATACATAATTATTATTATTTTAGTGTGCGAATGCACATTGTGCTAGTGACAACGCTTTGCCATGGTGATGAGATAAACAACGTAAAAGTACTTCAGAAGCGATCACTTGTTTTGATGTGGACTAAGTGGTGATGTGGACTAAGTGGGTACGTGGACTGGGTTTTGATGTGGACTAAGTGGTGATGTGGACTGGGTGGTGATGTGGACTAAGTGGTGATGTAGACTGGGTGGTGATGTGGACTAAGTGGTGATGTGGACTGGGTTTTGATGTGAACTAAGTGGTGACGTGGACTGGGTTTTGCTGTGGACTAAGTGGTGATGTGGACTGGGTGTTGACGTGGACTGGGTTTTGCTGTGGACTAAGTGGTGACGTGGACTGGGTTTTGCTGTGGACTAAGTGGTGATGTGGACTGGGTGGTGATGTGGACTGGGTGGTGATGTGGACTAAGTGGTGATGTAGACTGGGCCTGTTCTGTCCTGATGACTGAAGCCTTTTAGTGAAGCTGCAGCTCTTTGTTCTGCTGTCAGCTCCCGGGAGAGACCCCCAGCCTTCACTAGTTGGGTATGAGTGATGGGGCCTCACCTTTGGTTGGAGGGCCACTCAGGGGGAACATGTCCAACATGTTCTGCTCATGCTCAGTAGGAGGGAAGTGAAGGGCAGCGGGCTTACACACCAGCGTTAATGGAAAAGGTCAGCTGTCAGTAGCTGCCAGGCTAAAAGGAAATCATACTCACTGAATCTCCTGCTTATGTTACTAGAATGAAAAAAAATGACTGTGGCAGCTTTTATTTGATTGAACAATTACATTCAGGAGAATCTTTGTGTGCTCTTCAGTCGGGTTCATGTCCAGTGTCCGGCTCACGATTCTAAAAATAGCACAAACTGTTACACATACATACATGGCTCGGTGATATGGCTAAAAAAACAAAAACGATCACAATGTATTTTTTCATATCATGGAAATCTGATCTTAAATATTATCAGGGGTTTTTTTATATTATAAAATGACTAATAAAAGACAGAAAAAGACACCAAATGACTAAAAAAAGACAGAAAATGACCAAAAAGAGACACAATTTCTTTCAAAGACACAAAATGACCAAAAAAAGACACAAAATGACTAAAAAAAGACACAAAATGACCAAAAAAAGACAAGAAATGACCAAAATTGTTACGTTAAACACACAAGACACAAATAATATTGAGCTGACTGCATTGTTGTTACTCAGATAATTTCTGTTTTGTGCTTCTATTAGGTTCAGGTGTGGAAACACGTTTTGAAGGAACTCTTTGGTTTGCATTGTTGCTCAATAAGAAGTCCAAACTAAAAGCTACTTCTGCTTTCTGCAGAATGAAGACCGTTGTATGATTGTGGTCATCCAGTAATGTTGCGATGCCTTTATTACTCTGTGACTGAGCTGGAGCTTTAAACATTGTGTCCTTATCAAAGACTCAGAGAACCGTCCACTGGCATGATGCACAGTGGGGAGCACCATCCCTTTCATTAGCTGCCAATGGCCATTATTTTAAATTTTTACAGCAGCTGCATTGTCCAAAAATAGCAGATGAAAAGTCCTGCTGGAAAACTTTGAGCTTTTGCTGCAAAATTTGGACAAAAAAATGCTTCAAATAGCTGAAAAAACTAGAGGTCGACCGATGTATTGGGCCGATATTTGCGTTTTTTACTTGTATCGGCGTCAGCCATTGTTTACTATCCAACTGTTAATATGTTTTGTTTGCTTTGTTAATATTTTTTCTTTGTTTAAATTGAGACTTGTGTAACATTTGTTATCATTGTGTCATTTTTATCATGTAAATCATGGGTCTCAAACGTGCGGCCCGCGGGCCAATTGCAGTTATTTAGTTTTCTGTCATTTTGTGTCTTTTGTGGTAATTATGTGTTGTTTTTTTAGTAATTTTGTGTCTTTCTTGGTATTTTGTGTCTTTTTAAAATCATTTTGTGTCTTTTTAAAATCATTTTGTGTCTTTTTAAAATCATTTTGTGTCATTTTTAGTCATTTAGTCATTAGGTTTGTATTTTTTGTAATTTTGTGTCTTTTTTTGTAATTTTGTGTCTTTTTTTGGTAATTTTGTGTCTTTTTTATCATTTTGTGTCTTTTTTAAGTAATTTAGTTTTTTTTCTGTCATTTTGTGTCTTTTTGTAATTTTGTGTCTTTTTTAATAACTTTTTGTCTTTTTTAGTAATTTTGTGTCTTTTTTTTTGGTAATTTAGTGTTTTTTTAGTCATTTTGTGTCTTTTTTGGTAATTTTGTTTCTTTTTTGGTCATTTTGTGTCTTTTTGTAATTTTGTGTCTTTTTTTGGCCATTTTGATACTGCCTCCAGCATCCCCCAGGTAATTTGTGTTTGAGACCCCTGATGTAAATGGAGGGAGAAAAGGCAATTTTGGCATCAGGTATCGGCCCCCAAAAATTGGCTGCACATATCGGGGATCAGTTAAGACTGCCGCAAAATAAGAAAAACCCGTATCAGACGACCTCCAGTATACAGTGATGTAATGTTGAAAAGCAAACAGTTACTGAGAAGTCTGGCACTGTGAACCGGCTCCAGCCCAGAACTAGAACTATGTTCGCTTGGGTTGAAAAGTGGTATGATCTTATAATTTTTAATTTTTACAGCAGCTGCATTGTCCAAAAATAGCAGATGAAAACTCCTGCTGGAAAACTTTGAGCTTTTACTGCAAAATTTGGGCAAGGATAGCTTAAAAAACCAACTCCATGATTAAATCTAAGAGTTCTCTAAGTGCCTGAAGAGGATAACTCTCATGGAGGGAAATTAAAGGAGAGGAGCAAAGGGAATTCTCCACTGAATTAAAAAAGGCTCGACGCTAATGAACACCTGATTGAATCGCTGCCTTTCTGTTTGCAGGAGAATGCCTCTGCCTGGACGGCTACATGAAGGACCCGGTCCACAAGCACCTCTGCATCCGCAGCGAGTGGGGCCCCAATCAAGGGTAAGTTATGATAATGACCTCATGATGGTTTATGATTGCTCATTATCAGGCAGAGGGAATGGTGGAAAAATCATTTACAACAAGGGAATCCTCCTACACGTCAAACAGGGCCGTTCATTTGGCTCAACAGATAAATCAGAACCAACGGCTGATGTTGCCAACAGCGATTAATATTCTCAATCACAGAAAACTGCTGCAGCACCTAAACTACCCTGATTTATACATGGCTGATTAGTTCTATACATAAAACACAGAGTCGTCTACTGCAGATAGAGCTCAATTAGGACAGATCATAAAAAAGGACAGATGGGAATATATATTCAGACATATCACTTAAACATTTCTCCTGAACAAAAACCACACTGATGAAGAATATATATATATATATACTGGGAGATTCTTACATGCAGAAAAATATTAAAATACAAAAAAGTTGCTGTTAAAACAGGCAATACATCGAACATGTTTCAACACCTGCAGGATAACCACCCGGCGTTGTACGTCAATGTAAAGGTAAACAATAACTGGGTTATTCATGTCAATGTTCACCTAACATAACAATGAATTGGTAGAATTACTCACTGTGTCATTAATTGTGTGCAACACTGATTCGGCATACAGAGCAACTGGGAAGTTTAGCTGCTTCACGTACGTAGAGCCGGACATTTCTCATAGTCGTGAGTGAGTCGTCAAACAGTTTCAGTGTCTCTGTGCAACGGTCTATATAACAGAAAGTAAAGTAATCTTCTCAAAGTCCTCAGTCAGAGAACTTTTATCATTACCTCCTTTTGTTTCTGTATTATAAAATGAAAGGACCAAAATAATAGATACATATTTTTATCTGGCCACATAAGATTAGACAAACAAATTATTAAAATGATTTTAATAGCTTAAACATTTAGTATATATGACATTCCCCCTGAGGATTATTATTATTTTTCTTGTACTTTTTAGTTACTTTACATTGTTGCTATATTATTTTGTTATGAGAGCATCCAAAGAGAGGGATTACTACAAAATAGAGAATAGAATATAATAGCCCGTCATTGTACATAGCACAACAAAATTTGAGTGCAACTCCCATAGTGCATAAAACAAATTAAGAACAACAACACATAGAGACTTAAGGACAATAAGGTACAGAGGTATACAAAGTATAAATATCACAGCAAGAATAAATAATTGAATGGCAAAAAAAATCAGAATATAGAATAAATAGCTATGTATGTAAAAGAGACAAGTGAGGATGAGTGGTAGCATGTAGAGGTAGTATTTTAGATAATATGAATATAAATATATTGCACTAATAATATATATACAGATAGTATTCATGGTGGTGATAGCTGGAGGAAAGAAGCTATCTCCCAGTCTGTTTTATCATGTGTATCAGTGTTCATGTGTTCATGTGATTTAACTTATTCATAGTAGTGTGAAATTAATTAATGCAAAAATAATTGTGATACTCGTAATATCGTTATTATTTCTCTGACAATAATCGTACCGAGAAAATTCACACCTCGTCTTAGTAATGCAGATTTTTTCTTATTAATTTGTCGTGTCCAAACCAAACACAAAGTAACCCCGCTGACATCACTGTGACATCATCAGTGGCAGTTTCTTGCCGACTTGACAAAACCTCCTTCTCAGCCACAGCCTCTGTTCCTCAGCTGGAGCCCCATAAAGAGTCATTTTTCCATCTTTATGTGTGAAGTTGTTGGACTGCCTCTAAACCTCAAACGCTTGAAGTCTCCGGCCTAAGAAGACAGTTGTAGACAGTTTCAGCTCCGGCAGTAAATCACTCTGAGGCCGATGGTGAGTCAGTAAAGTTGTGGGTGCTTTATCAAGCTTTTTGGTCCGCTCATCGTTTTGGGTGCAAGGTCACTTCTATATTACAATAATGCTTTCAAGTGACGACTTGATATCTTTTGGCATTGAAAAATGCTGTTTCAGACCCCCTCCCAGGAAGTCATATAAACGCTTAATTGGGTTCACATCTGCTTGTTAAAAAGTCCTTGACATTTGGCTAACACCACGGCCAGAGAGCCAGACACTAGGTGACCACTGGGGTGTGTGTGTGTGTGTGTGTGTGTGTGTGTGTGTGTGTGTGTAGGGGTGCTGCTCTACTTGGAGTACAGCTCACATCAACACAGAAACAGTAAAACTACAGGACAGGTGTCTTTGTGACCGCACACAAACAGGATTAACACTCCCAGTTTTGTCAGGGTTTGATCAAACTGTCAGGCATTGTGTCACACTGTTAGCTTGGTATCTATCACTTTAAAATTGTGCGTTAGTCCATACTGTTTAACCCTGTGGAGTCTCTAAAAGCTCCAAATAATCCAGACTTGTTGACTCCATCCAGACTAGAAAACAAAGCAGCATGGAGCCCTACTGTAAATTTACCTCTAAAGTTCTGGCTGTAAACTCCATGAGGCCAGTTTCAGTTTGATGATGATGTACCAAGTAAAACTCAAAACACATTTTATGTTGGACTAAAGAACGACAAAAGACACAAAATGACCAAAAAAAGACACAAAATGACTAAAAAAAACAAAATGACCCAAAAAAGACACAAAATGACCAAAAAAAGACACAAAATGACTAAAAAAAGACACAAAATTACCAAAAAAGACACAAAAAGAAACTAAATGACCAAAGAAAAAGACACAAAAAGACTAAAAAAAACAAAATGACCCAAAAAAGACACAAAATGACCAAAAAAAGACACAAAATTACTAAAAAAAGACACAAAATTACAAAAAAAGACACAAAAAGAAACTAAATGACCAAAGAAAAAGACACAAAAAGACTAAAAATAGATACAATATGACACTAAAAAAGACACAAAATGACCAATAAAAGACACAAAATGACCAAAAAAGACACAAAATGACTTACAAAGACACAAAAAGATATGAAAAGGATTCAAAAATGGACAAAATAGCCCAAGACTCCATATAGTTAATGCTGCAATTGCAGCAATATTAGATTATTATATGACTTGTTATTAACCCTTTAACGGGCAAAAAATACATTTTGTAACTTAAAAGGAGATCCAAAAGGCTCCCCGATTTCTCCGTGAGGTCATAAAACCACATGGATTTCTTCCAGCTAATCAGCTAAAATCTGGCTACGTCACAGATAGTGACACCATGGCATCTGACCAATCAGTATAATAATAATAATATTGATTAATTCATTCATGATCCTGAACGGCTTATCCACACTCGTGTCCAATGAGGGGTCCCTTATTTATTTTTCAGGGAGTTGGGAACCCTAATCATCAGCAAAACTGAATAAAGACTAGCTGCAATAACTGCATTGTTTACTAGCACCTAAAAACCTTTAATCACGCAGTAAAGATTAGTGATACAGATTAATTATAATAGGGGAACCATATTATATATCCTTTATTTAAACGGGTAAAAGTCTCAAAAAAATCTCTCTAAAAATCTCTCTCCCAAGAGAGACATGGCCAACGAAAGCAGAAAAAAAAAAAAAGAAAAGTTACAACATATAAACACAGTTATCATAAACAATAAATACAAATCCAGCATCACAACAAAAGTGAAGGAGCCTCAGTAGAGACTGAAAAGGAACAGTCACACCAACCAAGAGAAATTATTTATTTATTCTTTAGAATCAATTTAAATTCACTGATTGTGAACAATTCAGACCATTTCAATTCATTTTTCAAATTGTTCCATGATAAAGGGGAGGCATAACCCAAAGCTTTCTTATAGACTATAGACTGTAGATAGACTATAGACTATACTATGGCTATATTATACTTTTCCTGAACTGACAGAGTCTATGAAGTATTGCAGTTGTTGGTTTTTGGGTCCCTGATGTCCCTTGATCCTACAGGATCACATCAACTAGAGAGTTTAGGACAAAATGTTGGTAAAATGTGTGTAATTTCTGGTTTAAAGAGGTCATGTGACCTCTGTGTTTGTCTGAAAGATACAACTTTGGTCTTAAATGAAAGCCATGGATGCTCCTTTACAATGATACCAAACAACCATTTATAATATATTCACACATTGGGAAATTATAGACATTTCTAATATTGGGCGATTAACCCATCATTATGCTAATTAATCAATAATAATGACTAAACCGTAACTTTCACAGCTTGACATCCAGCAGAAATGGATTCAGCACAAAAAATACTATAGAAACAACCAAGAAAACACTTTTACCCCAAAATGCCAAAATATCACCTCATTTTCTGAAGGGTTTTCCCAGATTCGCTCCTGTCTATAGCGCCTAAAAACCTTTAATCACCAACCTGGTCTCACAGAAATCCGTGAAATAGCCACAGATTTCGCTTAACTCAAAATCCGTGGAATAGCCACGGAATTGCTCAAATTTCGGTGAAACTGACACGGATTTGGCTACAATGCAAGTTAATGCCAGTCATATCCCGTGGCTATTCCATGGATATTTGTTCCTATTGGTTTGTTCCAAGTCACGTGACTTTCAAGGTCCCGGCGGTCAGAACAAAAAACATGGCGTACAGTTCTCTCATTTTTTGTGAAAAATCAATATTTTGACTTAGTTTCTGCATAAAAATGGATTTTGATCACATTTGTAGCGAGAAATATATGTTTTATTTTCTAAATATTCACTCAGTAAATGTACATAATCACTTTGTGGTGAAGATCTCGCCAGAAAAATATGACTGTCATTAACTTGCATTGTAGCGAAATCCGTGTCAGTTTCACGGAAATTTGAGCGATTCCGTGGCTATTTCACGGATTTTGAGTTAAGCGAAATCCGTGGCTATTTCACGGATTTCTGTGAGACCAGGTTGTTAATCACGCAATAAAGATTAGTGATACAGATTAATTATAATAGCAGACTATTATTATATTCTCGCCTTTAACTTCACCATGCAGCAGAAGGAACTTTCTCTATACTTCTCTCTTTATTCTGTCTCCTTCCATGCTGCCAGCTGCAGTGCTATGTGTTAAAAATGTGGATTTTATTCTCTCTGTTTTGTGAGACATCTGAATTTTCCCTCCCGACTGTGCACCTCTGTATCTCATTTCCCCGGTGCTCTCCCTGTCACTGTGTGACAGAGTGGGCACCCTGGGGTGACCTAAATGTTTAATGACCACAGCCTGTGGCATGGAGGCAGCAGCTCCCCTCTTCCTCCATGTTCTTTTTGCTTACAGTAGTGTAGGAGTTAGCTGGGAATGACATGAGGCCGCTGTCACTTCAACTCCTTACACTCTCACTCTGCAGACTGTTTAGTCCCCGAGCTGCCACTCCCCATTAATCTCCATCATTCTGCCTCTCTCACTCCTGCCTCTTGGCATCACTCTCTCTCTCTCTCTCTCTCTCTCTCTCTCTTTGTCTCTGTTTTTCTGCTCTCTCTCTCTCTCCTCTGTGTCTCTTTCTCCCATTCTGTCTCATGCTGTCATCCTCTCTTATCCCCTCCCCCGGTAAATAGATATGAGCCAAAGTCACATTGCTGCGTGTCAGCTGCTGCAGAACACATTTTTCAATCAGCATGTTTACACACAGCACACATCGTAATGCTGCTGGTGATTTGCGGCTCTGGAAGGAAGGAAGGAAGGCGGGAACGACTCGAAGTGAGACAGCGAAACACGGCTTCTGATTTTAGAGGGTTTAGATGAGGAGGACGGGAACACTGAAACATTTAACGCCTCTCTCTCTTAGATTTTTTTTCTCTTTTCTGTCTCTCGCCAGCAACAAATGTCGTGTTGTTGTGGCGTAGAGTACTACGTCACATCCTGCTTAGCGTTCTATCCAATCAGTAACCAGGCTTTTTTTTAGGGGAAAAAAAACCCAGACAAAAGCCGGCTCCGGACGGCTCGTATTGAAATTAGGGGTGTTTCTGCGAGTGAAACCCGCCTCATTGCGGGTATTGGGCTGCAGTGGAAGGTTATAATAGTTTTGGATTTTTCAGTAGTTTTAGTTTTAATTTCGTTGTGATTTTTTTGTTTTCAAATTCAGTTAGTTTTAATTAGTTTTTAGAGTGAGTTTGCTAGTTTTAATTCATTTTTATTTTTTGTAAAATGCTTAGTTTTAGTTTCGTTGTAGTTGTTTTGTAATGGGATATTTGTTGGGTGCCAGATTCAATAAGGTCACAATAAATGTTTCCCGTTTGTCAATTTTTTTTGGAAATTGTGTCACTTTTTCTTCTAAATTTGTGATTTTTTTTCTCGTAAATTTGTGATTTTTTTTATTAGTTGTAGTTTTGTTGTAATGGGGTATGTGTTGGGTCCAGATTCAATAAGGTCACAATAAATGTTTCCTTTATTTCCTTTGTCTGATCCATCTCAGCCCCAATAAGTTTATTAAGTCATAAAACCAGATAGATGAAATAGATTTCATATCAACCAAAAAGGTTTACGTATGAAAAAAGTTGACAAAGACCAAAACAAAGGACATTTTCACTATAATTTCAGTTAGTTTTAGTTAGTTTTGTAACCACAAAATACAGTTTCAGTTAGTTATCTTTTTTTTTTTTTTTTTAACTCTTGTTTTTATTTTTATGTCAGTTAACGAACATGTTTTTTCAATTCCAGTTTTTGGTTATTTTGTTAGTTTTCGTTAACTATAATAACCTTGGTTTCAACCCCTTTTACGACAACGTAAAGGTAAATAGTTACTGGGTAAAGTCAAGTCAATGTTTACCAACATAACAATGAATTGGTAGAAAATACTCACCGTGTCATTTGGCATTAATTGTGTGCGACACTGATTCAGCATAGCTGCTTCACGTACGTAGAGCCGGACACGTCTCATAGTCGTGAGGACGGGTACACTGAAAAATTTAACGCCTCTCTCTCTTTGATTTTAACACAGTTTCATTCTCTCCCTTCTCTCTTTTGTGTCTGATCTTTTCTTTTTTCAGTCCGTGGCCTTACACCATCTTCCAGCGCGGGTTTGATCTTGTGATGGGAGAACAGCCCTCTGATCGCATTTTCAGGTAAGGGGAACTTCACAAAACTTTCTTTTATCCCACTACATTTTTCATGGCGCTGCACATTGCACATTGCATGCTGCACAAAGAAAGATTGTGCAGTCAAATAACTTGTTACAGCAGCTTTGATTTGCCCTCTCCCTGGTGATTAAGGGAGGATCCTGAGCTCTGGATACATATGTCAGCTTTAAATAATGTAATGAAGTGAGAGATTAGATTTCCAAACAGGAAAACAAGAGGCACTTTATTTTCTCTCAGGTCAGAAAATCATTGTGTTCTGATTCATCTTAGAGGCGCTTGTTTATGAAATTGATTGGAAAGGAGAATTCAATTGGAAGGCAGCAATTAATAATTGTGTGGAAGTGTGATCATCATTAACCGAAAGGTCTTTTTATTATTTATTATGATGTTTTCATTACTGTATAATCACCTGAAACTAACAATTGTTGTTTTTTGTGAACTTGCAATTTATATCATGGGCAACTACATAGCCGCAACTTCCAAGGATCCCACCTGTGGCACGGCAACTTTCTATTTTCACATTTTTTTAGGGTAGATGCATTGAATTCTTCAATCTAATGCATCTACTCAGTGCTTGCATGGGACTATAGCCCCCTGGTGATAACAAGGAGCTCCACCTATCACATCATAAAGGTGTCAGTAGAAAGACAACTAATGAGGTTTGATGTGGAATAGAGCTAAAGTGAACCAGGTTGTATTGTTGTGATAATTGTCTTCAGGCTGTAACCTTGAATCTAATATGAGATTCATGTTTACATTATTAGTGGAGAAAAACAAGAGCCTGTTAGCACTGCCTACGTTACAGAACGTGTTGAACATTAAAACATATTTTTCTATATTTATTGGTTCATTTTGGCCACTTCCAGGCAGAGGAAAGAGCTGTACATCAGGGGTCTCAAACTCAAATTACCTGGGGGCCGCTGGAGGCACAAAATTACTAAAAAAAGACACAAAATGACCAAAAAAGACACAAAATGACTGAAAAAACACTAAATTACCAAAAATGAAACAAAATTACAAAAAAGACACAATTCCCAAAAAAGACAGTTATTAAAAAAGACAGAAAATTACCAAAAAAGACACAAAATGACAGAAAAAAACAATAAATTACTTAAAAAAAGACACAAAATTATAAAAAAAAAAGACACAGAATTACCAAAAAAGACACAAAATTATTAAAAAAGAAACACAATTACCAAAAAGACACAAAATGACCAAAAAAGACACAAAATGACTGAAAAAACACTAAATTGCCAAAAAAAGACACAAAATTGCAAAAAAGACACAAAATGACTGAAAAAAACTAAATTACTTAAAAAAGACACAGAATTACCAAGAAAGACACAAAGTTATTAAAAAAGACACAAAATTACCAAAAAAAGACACAAAATTACAAGACACAAAATTATTTAAAAAGTCAAAATTACCCAAAACAGTAATTAAAGGGACCTTCCACACACAACACAGTAAAGTGCCATTCATTTAAAACTCACATTAAACTTTCATATCAAGGTGGGGGCCATAAAATATCGTCACGAGGGCCACAATTAGCCCGCGGGCCGCCAGTTTGAGACCCCTGCTGTACAACAACATGGATTTAAAAGTTGAAATGGGGAACGTGTTAACAAACAGCTGTGTTAGCTAACAGTTGCCTAGTTACTCAGCCAGCAAACACACAGAGCAATATTGGCTTTCATTCGTGCTCTCACGACCTGACAAACGTTCAATAATCTCTTAGTCGCTCTGGTTTTATCTCCACCAAACCCTTTGAAAATATCTGCTCTTTAGCTGCTAAGTGTTTAATTAAGTCCACCAGCTCTTCTCTCTGTGTGTCTGCTGCTGCTTGGTGCTGGCTGCAGCCTATAAGAGCCTCACCACTATATGTAATATAATATAATATGTTTGAGGCTATTGCATGTTATTCTGTTACATGAAAGGAATCACTTGTTGTGACAGACCCCCTTGGATTTCTACCTTTCTACCCAGAGTTAGATATTTGCTGGTAAACATTTTGAGCATTTAGCAGCTACACATTTAGATAATCCCCTGGTGGAGACCAAAACAGAGCTAAAAGGAGAGTGATAGTGTTGCTCTGAGTCTTAGTATAACTGGACTTCTGGCATTTACATGTATTTATTTACTATTTAAACCAGGGGTCTCAAACTCAAATTAATTCTGGGCCGCTGGTGGCTGTATCAAAATGAGCAAAAGAAAACCTAAATTACTTAAAAAGACACAAAATGACCAAAAAGAAAAGACACAAAATCACAAAAAAAAAAGACACAAAATTACTAAAAGAAGACACAAAAGGACCATAAAAGACACAAAATGAAAGAAAAAAAAATTACTTAAAGAAGAAACAAAATGACAAAAAAAAAAAAACAGAATTACCCCCAAAAATAATTATTTTAGGTACTTTTGTCTTTTTTAAATAATTTTGTGTCTTTTTTTGGAAATTTGGTCTTTTTTAAAAAAAATCATTTTGTGTCTTTTATAGTAATTTTGTGGGGGGTTTTGCTCATTTTGTGTCTTTTTTAGTAATTTTGTGTCTTTTTTTGGTCATGTTGATACGCCTCCAGTGGCCCCCAGAATTAATTTGAGTTTGAGACCCCTGGTTTAAATAGTAAATAAATAGATGTAAATGCCAGAAGTCCAGTTATACTAAGACTCAGAGCAACACTATCACTCTCCTTTTAGCTCTGTTTTGGTCTCCACCAAGGGATTATCTAAATGTGTAGCTGCTAAATGCTCCATAATGTTTACCAGCAAATATCTAACTCTGGTGTTAGTCTGGCCCCAGTCTCTGGGCTTTAATAGAGCACATATAGACGGCAGGATGCCCCTTCACCATGTTTACTGGGAACCATTACACAAAGAAACACAGAGCAGAGCAGCAGAGGTTTCTAACAATGTTTCTAACTGTGTTTCTTCCTAAAATGACTCGTTCCTCGCTGGAGAAAGAGCAGATCTAAGCCCTCCATGACAGAACAGCAGCAAAAACAACAAAAGACAGTTTTTGTTGCTGCTAACAATAAAAAGGAAACCCGTAGAGTTTCTGTGTAGCACTCTCGCTGCTGTTGGCATTTTTCTTTCCGTAAGTCAGAGAGCGAGGAGGCTGGAGTGGTGCTAACATCTCCAGGAGAGCTTTGATTCGTTGTTGCCACCATGTTTACTGCTACAAGTCTCCCAGTCCTCACTGCGTCCAGCCGAGCTGTTTAAAATGTCCTCACACTGCTAACAGCAGACATCCATCCTCATTTACATCCTTCAGCCTCCAGCTTTACTCTTCACCATCAAACCCTGCTGTTGGCTGCAGGCGCCGCAAAAAAGACCTTGAATAGTAGAATAATAGATAGTATAATAGTAGATAGTATAATAGTAGTAGAATAATAGTAGATACTATAATAGTAGTAGAATAATAGTAGATAGTATAATAGTAGATAGTATAATAGTAGTAAAATAATAGTAGATAGTATAATAGTAGTAAAATAATAGTAGATAGTATAATAGTAGATTTTACGGTAAAAAACTGATGTCAGTAAAAGACGTAAAATGATAAATGGGTTAATTCAGTTTCAGTAACAATGAAACACAGTGAATATATATATATATAGAATATATCAGCCAAAACTGTATTTTTTAAAATTTTGTTTTTAAAAATAAATTACTCCACTGTAAAATACACTGGCACCGTGTTTGCAACAAAAGATAAATTAATAAGAAATTATGTAAAATTAATAAAAAAATATGTAAAATTAATAAAAAACGACACAAAATTACTGAAAAAGGACGTAAAATGAATAAAAAGGTGTAAAATGAATTTAAAAAATGACACAAAATTACTGAAAAAGGATGTAAAATTAATAAAAAATGACACAAAATTACTGAAAAAGGATGTAAAATTAATTTAAAAAAGACACAAAATGACTATGTTTTTTTTAAAAAAACATTACTCCACTGTAAAATACTATGCAATGTGTTTGTAACAAAATATGCTGTAATATGTAGATACAAGCATCACTGTCATTTTTGCATTGTTTCTTTGTTGAAAGACCTTGAATAAGAGCGAGAGCGCTGTGAGCCGCCATCATCTTGTTTGCCAAAGCAGATATCACCATTAAGAACAGGTTTAAATGAGGCGATTATAATCACAGACATATAGGAGATACAATAAAAACAAAGCAGACTGAGGTTGCATGCATGCAGAAGTCTCCTGTGTGTCAGAGGAGATAAATGTTGGAGAGTCAGCATCCAAACACACAGCGTCCACACAGCGTTAACCGCCAGGACTCTCTGAGGACCGCAGACATGTTTTCACTCCACAACTGTTTCCTCTCGGGATCTCTTAGTGTTTCCACCTCCACGTTCTCTCACAGTGAACCAGATCAGTCATATGGCAGCTCACCGCTCCCTCGTTGTCCATTATAAAGCAGAGCTCGTTAAGTGGCTGCTAATTTGTCCTGTGGTCACCCACATACGTCACGCTGCTGCATCACAGGGACTCCAGGCCTCCTGATGCTGCTGCACACAGAGTCCCATAAGAGATGGTGAAACACACTGTTAAAAAACAAAACAACTGTTGTTTTTATGGTAAAAACCAGCAGCTATGGTTGCCAGAACTTTACTGTTATTCCAAAAAGTTTTTCCATCAAAAGAAACACTGAAGACACAAAAAAGACACAAATTAAATTACTTAAAAAAAGACACAAATTATTTTAAAAAAAGACACAAAATGACCCAAAACATACACAAAATTACTAAAAAAGACACAAAATTATTTTAAAAAATAGACAAAATTACCAAAAAAAAGACCCAAAATGACGAAAAATACACAAAATTACCAAAAAAGTGTGGTCACCCATATACGTCACGCTGCTGCATCACAGGGACTCCAGGCCTCCTGATGCTGCTGCACACAGAGTCCCATAAGAGATGGTGAAACACACTGTTAAAAAACAAAACAACTGTTGTTTTTATGGTAAAAACCAGCAGCTGTGGTTGCCAGAACTTTACCGTAATAAATATGGTGCAACTTTTTATAATATTACCGTAAAATGATATTAACACTGTTGATTTCACGTTTAAGATTGACATTTTATTCCAAAAAGTTTTTCCATCAAAAGAAACGCTGTTCTGCCATATAATTAACAAGAAAATATTTAATAAATGCTGTATCAATTAAATATTTTACTATTAAATATTACAGTATATTTCTGTTAGAGATATGGCGTTTAGTACATTTAACAGTGAGGAAAAGTATTTTTCCAAAAAATAAATGCAAAAACGATGGCTTGTATATTATTGTATATTACAGCAGGGGTGTCAAAGTCAAATTACCTGGAGGCCGCTGGAGGCAGTATCAACATGACCAAAAAAAAACCGCACTAAATTACCAAAAAAAAGACACAAAGTAAATTACTTAAAAAAGACACAAATTATTTAAAAAAAGACACAAAATAATCTCAGTCAATCTTTCAGTGCAGCCTCCTGGAAAATAACAGAAATATACTGTAATATTTAATGGTAAAATCTTTAATGTATGCAGCATTTATAAAGTATTTTCTTGTCAATAATATGGCAGAACAGCGTTTCTTTTGATGGAAAAAACTTTTTTTATACGGTAAGATATGGAATAAAATGTCAAGCTTAAACATGAAATCAACAGTGTTAATATCATTTTACCGTAATATTAGAAAAAGTTGCACCATATTTATTACGGTAAAGTTCTGGCAACCACAGCTGCTGGTTTTTACCATAAAAACAACAGTTTTCTTTTTTTTTACAGTGTAGTTCTTCCTACAAGAATCTTCCAGTTTTTGGTAACTTTGTGTATTTTTTTTTACAATTTTGTGTCTTTTTTTGGTAATTTTGTGTCTTTTTTTAATAATCATGTGTCTTTTTTTGAAAATTTTGTGTCTTTTTTAAGTAATTTAGGTTTTTTTTAATAATCATGTGTCTTTTTGAAAATTTTGTGTCTTTTTTAAGTAATTTAGGTTTTTTTCTGTCATTTTGTAGTTTTTTTTTACCAGTGACCTCCTGGATTACAGTCACACGACCAAGACAAGTGGATAAATGTACCTTTGTGTGTGTTTTACATTAATAACAAAGGCTGGAGACATTCTCTGTGTAATATGTTCAATATTACCATTTTAATAGACTTCTAATAACCTGCTGCAGCCAGTGTTTTACAGTAAACGGAGGAATAGCAGCACTTTGATCCTCAGAAACTTGACTTAGAAACAAAGGGAGTAATTGGTGGATGTAATTAAGTGTTCCACTTCTACAATGGTTTAATCAGTCTGTTCTTAAAATGACTGCTAATACATGCAGCCCCCACAATCCACTGCCCTTTCCTTATGCTAACTTAGCAATTTATTAAATGCAAATTGAACAATTGTGAATGAGGAAATGTGTTTAGTCTGCATAAAAAAGGGTGTTAACCATTTAATCAACAACCCCCCCCCCCTTTTGTGCTACAAGCATGCATGCATAATTCATCAACGCTAATAATGCATTTGATGTTAATCAGCCTGCACTGTTTAGCTTAAAGTGGGAAGTATTACATTTCATCTGCAGAGTGTTTAAAGATTGATGATATTCATTGACTCACAAATAAAGAATTGTTTTAAAGGCCTTGTTGCAGACATCTGTTGTTTACAGATTTATGGCCCTGTCGGGTCTCGGGGGGGCTCTCTGGCCCTCTTTCTGTTGTCACGGCGCCTCATTTGGTATGCATGGCGTCCATTAGCACACAGTGTCCTTCTGCTCAAGAAAGACTTATGCAGAAAGGATAACTTTGCTCAAAGGTAATATAAATAACCTGGAAACAACTTGATGCCATTATTCTAGAGCACTGATGCAGCAAAAACATTCATCTTTGATAAGTCGACGTTCTGACTTGACATGCTGGTTGTTTTTAGGTCTTGATGGATTTTACTTTGAAAGGGAACTGCAGCAGTTTTACAGAATTAGTTTGTTATTCTGTCAGCTATTTTTTTTTTTTTTACTCCTTTTAGTAAATATATAGTCAGCAGTTTTAAGAATTCTAGATCCCAAAGATTGCAAAGTCGGTCTGTCAGTTGGTTAAAAACAAAAGACACAACATTGGAAAAAGGACGTAAAATGAATAAAAAATGA